>NW_026095920.1:0-116512 GCF_023614345.1 Adelges cooleyi | reverse complement strand
GATACAGATGATTTTTTTCAAAGTATTTATAGGTAATAAATACACAATACGTATAATACAAATAAAATATAAAAAAAGGGCTTTTACTTTCATATGGGTCATCATTTTGAAGTTCTGAAATTAAAACAAAAATCTTGTGTGCATAAAGAATATCAAACAACTGCATAAACTGATGTGTCATATTGGTATTTGTTAATAGATACAGATGATTATTTTCAAAGTATTTATAAGTAATAAATATGCAATACGTATAATAAATATAAAAATTAAAAAGAGGTTTTTACTTTTCTGTGGGTCATCATTTTGAAGTTCTGAAATTAAAACAAAAATCTTGTGTGCATAAAGAATATCAAACAACTGTATGGAAACGCTTTCATAGAGTACAATGAAAATTATTACCCGGTATTCCCGAGACAATTTCTATTTTATCTGAAATTAACAATACAAAAATTAATGATACTGCAATTAATTTTCTATTCTATTATAAACAGGAAGACGAATTTCAAAGTAGAAAAAACATGTGTATTAGTAACTCAAAAGAAACATGCTCTACTGTATATTCAATACGATAAGAGTCTTTGGAAAATTCTATAAGAATGAAATATTGGAAATATTTTCATAAAACTCAATAAAAACTATTACCTGGTACAGCAATCAAAAAAATAAGTTTGCCTAAAATGAAATTGACATTACATAAATGAATGATATTTAATTGGATTTTCTATAGTAAATTATTGAATTTTATAATTATAAATTAGAAGGCGTAGGTCAAAGTAGAAAAAAACTATTTTATAGACTAAGGAATCTAAAGGGTGTCCCAAAAAAAGCGCAACCGTTTAAATGGCGCAACCGTGTTAAAAGTTGCGCTATTTTTGGGACACCCTTTATATGAAATATAATGGCCGAGTTGATGCAGTTTAGGCGATGAGAATAAAATGTATTAATCAGACAAAGTTGATAGAGCAAGCATCAATAATTTTTCGTAAATTATCTATTTAGATTTCGGTGAAAAATATAATAATTATAACACTCATCAATTGTATAAAGATAAACATGAGATGCAGTTATTTTATTATTTTTAAATATTTTTTTCTACTCTTGTCTTGTTGTTTTTTATAATGATTATAATTATGATTACAGAAATTATCCTTGTAGCGACTGACATCATAGAGATCATCAACCATTGTCTCAATTACATGCTCCAAATTATCTAAAATAAGCAAATGAAGATTTTGGCTATACTAGAATAATATAGATTATTAGTAATTATAATGTATATATTATAGGTACTGCTCTGTACAGTGTTCTACATATTACGCGGTGCGCTTTTTTAAACTATTGATAAAAACTATAGTTTTTAATTTACTAATAACTTGACAACTAGGTACATATAACAAAGCGTCTATATATATTAGTATATTATTTTAAATATAATATCTTACTTGCACTAGATCTAAGTCTACCTCTGTTATCAAATAAACCATTCATAAGATAAGTACTTCTGAAGGTTTGAGCTGTGATACATAGTTTAAAAAATTTGTATAAGAACAGTGGATTTGAAAAACTTAAAAAACTTTTGTTTATAAAATAAAAATGTTACTGACTTATTTTGTAAACATGATCCATATAATCCGCTGTAAACAGGTGAAATATTAAATTTTATCAAATTTTAACTACCTTAAAATGTTAAAATAAAATAATTACTATTATCATCTGCCAGAACATCCACGAAGAAAAAATATATAAATACACAGAAGAGTTTCATTTTTATCTGCGAATAATAATAAATAAAAAAACATTTTATATTAGCCATAGTTGCCTGCGGTTCAAAGATGAGAAGGTTATGGTTTTTGCGAAGCAGTTTTAATATGATAAATAAATATATATATATATATATATATATATATATATATATATATTATGTACTTATACATTTTTTTACCAGACTTATAATATTTCCTAGACCGTTAAACTAATTTTTTTGTATAGGAAGGTAGAAATCTAACTTGAAAGGTACTTTATTTGGCAAAAATTACAGTTATTTCACTATAATAAAGATAGACAAAAATAAAAATAAGTCGGTTAACTATTAAAATTGCATTGTATAAAAAAATTATCTTACATTATTCAAAATAGAAATTATAAAAAAGTATTCAACTAAATGTTGTTATTAAAGTTAGATTTTATGATGTGACGTTATGGAGAAGATCACATTTTAGAGAGAATGTCATAATCCGTTTTAAAAAACATCTTTAGAAATAAAGTTATTACCGTTACAAAAAATTTTAAAATATCTTTGCAAATAGCACACTGAGCAGTAGTGAAAAAATAAATGAAATTTATAGCTCACAAAAGTATCGATAAAAAAAAAAATTTTTTTTTTAAATATTTCGTCTACGTCAAAATAGGAATATTCAGCAATATGATTTAGATTTTCCATCATAGCACTTAAATAAAATCTTATTTTTGGAGGCTATTGCTTTCTGTCTAATATACGTGTACACATTTGTTTGTAGCGTTTTGCTTTAAAATCGTCAGAAATAAAACTAAAAACATGCAGAAACATTTTTTTTTTTAATTTTGACTTAACAGGTGATGAAAACATTTCAATTTTCAAATCATTTATTTTCAAAAAAAAAAATTGAAATTAGTTATGTATAATATGAATTTAGTTCTCTACAAAGTTTTTTTTTTTATATCTTTGTACTGTTGAACCTTTTTGAGTAATGTCTACTTTTGTTAGGTATTATTAAAACGATTTAAAAAACTACCATGATTCACTACACTTCCTTTAGTATACTTCAAGCCAAATAACGAAAAACCTCAAGATATATTATTGAATTCTCTCCAAAATGTGGATTGTGTAAAACGATGATTGATAATCGATAAAAAAATAATTAGCAATAAACAATCCTTATTGCTGTTCTTAAACACTACAACTTTTGACTCTTAAGCGTAATTAAATTTTTTAGAGTTTAATAGAAATACTTACATAAATTGAAGAGTTGGTAAGGTTTCTTGGACAACAATCGACTTGTTAAGCTTTTGAAACTAAATGTACTGCTTGCAACTTATGGATGGGCTTTATTTCGATCGAAAAATCGCAATCCGAATATTTTTTTGCAATACAAATACGGTTATTTACTTACAGAACTGGTTCATTCTTTGTTTCTTTTTTTTATTTATCGTGTATACATTACTAAGAAATCGGCGTGTGGACTATGTTTTTCTACACAATACACTTAAATAAAAAAATATATTATTTGACGAAATAGTATTTCTTTTTTTTTAATTTTTTTATGGACTTACAAAAACTGTTTCAACTGTTCCAAATATTGAAATTTGAAACACTTTTACCTTTATTGAAATATTAAAATTCGAATAACATCCATTTATAATTAATTAAAATTGAATAATCATTTTCAGCAATGATTTATAACAAAGTGCCTTATGCTAATTATGTTTAATCCAAAACAATGGCCAGACCTTTGAGTTGTTAAACAATCTCGAATTAATTGATTTGACGGCTTATCGGATGGGTTAATGGTTAGGATCACATAACTGTGTGAAATTAGAATTTTAATCAACCTCAACTTGTTTATCACTGTAGCTACCTTGATTATAATTACTATCAAAATTTACAAAATTATATTTGTCAACCAATTGTGAAAAATAACACTATGACCATCTTCTATATGCTAAATAAATATTTGTTCAGACTTTAACGCCAAAACAGTTTACGAAACTGTCATAATCTATTGTGCTAGGTTCCACTATAAACTCAATGGTCATCCGAACCTCTTGTTTATAACCACGCTTCTAGTTCTCTATCAGACATCTTGTAGTCTTTAACTTTAAAGATATTTTATGTCTTAATACTGTATTAAACACATTTTTCTCATCTATCATTATTCGTCGACAATTCGGCTACTTAAAACTAGCCCAAGGTCATAACTACGCAACCAAGCAAAATAAATAAAGCGTACTACACCGAATCGGGAATTACTTTTATCGTTTTACTCTTAATCCAATAGGAAAATCAAATTTTACCAAAGTCTCCCTCTCTCCCCTCTCCCTCAACAAAATGTTAAATTTATTAATTAAAACAAAACATTACATAAATGAAATGAAGCACATTCGAACTCGTATAAATAAGCTTTAAAGGCTAATTACGACTATTGAAAAATTCGTAATTACCTTGGTCTTCATTGACTTCAGGCAATTTAATTCCTGTAACAACTATATCAAATCATTATGCATTATGAGTTTTGAGTTAAACACGGTTTATATAATATTACAGTCACTCTATAACTGAGATAATTTAGACCAATTAATTAATGCAAAATAATATTGTGTAAATGTTAATGTATTTATAATAGTGATGTTTGAATAAACTGTTTAAATTATATTTCGAATGTTTATTAAAAGTTAAGCATAAAATATATATATAGCTTTATGACTTTATATTTGAATTGGATATTGTAGAGTTACAAATGTGTAGGTCACTATCAATTTTTCAAATGTTATATTTACCTAATTTATATTCTATTTTTCTAGCATAATATACTAACGTAACGAATAGCTTTAAAATTAAAACAAAAACATACATTTTATTTTACCTACACATTTTTTTATCATTAATATCGATATGTCATAATGGTATAAGTCAATAGGTAGTTAAGTATATTAAATATAAGTATACTCATACCTAATAAGACTAGGGCCTCGATAAAAATTATGCTTAAAGAGGTAATGTGAATACGATTTTCTAAATAGTCATTTTTCAAAATCCAATTTTTTAAATTCCAAGGGCCAAGGAGTGAGGACATAATATTTAGTTTTACACTAGAGCACCTGAACATTCCTGATGCACCACTGTACTCAACTATGACGTGATCGTGGTTTCTCGAAACTGAAATATGTTAAACCATATTAAGTAGTACCTTGTCACAAGACTAATTAGACAGTTTTTTGGTTATATTTATCGAGAAAGGGTTGTTCAACGGTGTAGACTCGGATGATATAATCGATAAGGCGGCTAATAAAAGTTAAGTGGTGTCTAAAATTGTTTAAAAAAAAAAAAATATATAATTTTTTTTTTTAACAAAATGATTTGTTTTATAATTACTGTATAAAGTTTAATATTTAACTATATTAGTTTAAGTCATATTTAATTTTAAAGTTTTAAGTTTGTCGGCCGTATAATAACACAAAAAATAAGAAGATAAATATTGCTTGTCTTAGCTTTTTACATAGACTCAGCAGAGGTATTACACTATCAACAACTAGAAATTATCATTTCATTGGTAAACAAACCAGAATTATTTAAATGTAATAAACCATTATTTCCAATGTTACTTATTTTCATAGGATATTTAGATTTTAGAAAAACTGATTGTTGGGAAAAGTGGTGTTTGGTATTTGTCAATCTTATGGAAATACAAACATTCCCAACGTACAATTTACCTCAAATTCACTTTTCCTAATTAACAATTTTTCCATAGGAAATGTGGTCTTTGGAAAATATACAAATTGGGAAAAGTGGTAGCTACCCCCCACCACGATATTGCTTTATCAGTCGTAAGTAGAACCATTGTAGTTATATACAATTATTGTTTGCATTGATCTTATTTAAATCATATTGAAGCCAATCCAATACCATAATGGTTAACCAACCAGGATATTTTTTTTCCACAACTAGCTATTTGTATAATATAATCTACACTGACTTATTTAGTCACTCAACATTATAACTCTATTTAGGGTATGTCACCTGTAGCATAAAATCTTTATATAACAACCATTGAGATGAATTTTCCATTGGAAATATTAACTATGAACCTGTCACCCAAGTTTGCACAGTAATTTAATAAGAGGTAGAACAATAAGGAAATGATTTAGAAGGATAAATAAATAGTTGGAATAGATTAGATAAAAATTTGTATGTTTTTACTAGTTCGGTAATTGTTTATTATATTGGTAGACATGTCAAAAAACAGAAATAGATTACAATATTATGTAATAACAAAAAAATGTATTGATGTGGAAAATGTTATTGAAAAAATCCACCGACGATTCACTTGCCGTCAGCTTAGGGATATGTATAATATTTAAAAAAATCAGGTTTTATAATGTATATAGTAATTATTACAATAAGATAAATTATAATATAATATATAATAAACAGAACACAGATACCAGTGTTGAACTAACACTAGGTTAGAATGTAAGTGGGTCTTATAGACGTCCAATTCGTAACTGGTCCTGGAGTGATTCTAGTGGTCGGCCTAGGTCTAAGCTTATTTGAGACCATTTGCCATCAATATAACCGTACCTCTTTTTGCCATCATTTTTATCCGTAAAGGTACATGTAAGGCCAGTTAAGTTAACCTCAACTGCTTCCATGTACAATTCTGGAGTTTGGGCACTTAAGTATATTCCGATGAAACGACACTTCGCTGGTAAAGAGGGATCATTTACATGCTGCACAACTCCTGATCAAAAATTAGAAAATATTTTTTTTAATTTGCTAATATTAGTTTACCAGTTATTACTTATCTTAATGGTTCAAAACAAAACTATTTTATTTGTAAATACGAAGTCATAAAATAATAATAATACAATAAGCATGGTGTCGTATTGTACAGCCATGTTATATTTTGTATTACATGTAAGCACGAGTAAGTAGTTATAACTTATTTGGTTAATTGTTAAAAATTCAATTCAATTGTCCCTATTAAATAACCTTAAAACAAATATATATATATATATATATATATATATTTGTATATAATAAAACCGTACAACTCCATAATAATATTTACCTAATACACGACGTTCGATTATACGTATTAAAGCTATAGCAACACATTGTCTTCCTCTGTTAGCAATTGTTATCAATGTTCCCAAATCTATGAAAAAAGTTATTAAATGACCGTAATTGGAAGAAATAAATAATATATTAGTCGCTCTTTATACATAATTTTTGCATTACATTACAAATAATTGTGATATAACTAACTTTATGTACAGCCACTTATTAGTGTTAAAACTCTTCAAATATATTCTTTCTATACTCGAAATCTCAAAAAATGTATTACAAATTAACACTGTAGTGACACACTCTCTCTCTCTCTCCTCAACAAAAAGTTTATTTCATTAAAACAATTATTTGACATAATACATTAAATTAATAAAAACAAGCTTTTAAGGCTATTTACGACTGTAAAAAATTCGTAATTACCACTATTATAAGTTTCTTCATATCTAAATCCTGTAACAAACACATCAAACCATTATACAGTTAATAAAACCCGGTTTATATTTTATACATAACATTCACTCTATAACTGAGGTTAATTAGATCAATATTAACTAATACAATATATTATTGTATATATGCTAATTATTTATTTTATAGCTATGTTTAAATAAACGGTTTAAATTATAATTGAAATGATTATTTAAAACCTTAAACATAAACACGTCATTTAGCTTTATGAAAAGTCATAAAGCTAAGTTATAAACCGAGAATTTCTTAAAAACTACCAAAATATGTAATCATTAATTTTTTTATAGTATATTTACCTAATAATTTTTCTATGTATTCTATCATTTCTAGTAACAAATTATTGGCTTCTAAAATTTAAGACAAAATACATTTTAATGTACCTACATAACTTTTTATGATTGAAACTGATGTGTCATATTGGTATTTGTGAACAGATACAGATGATTTTTTTCAAAGTATTTATAGGTAATAAATATGCAATACGTATAATAAATTTAAAATATAAAAAGGGGTTTTTACTTTTCTGTGGGTCAATATTTTTAAGTTCTGAAATTAAAACAAAAATCTTGTGTGCATAAAGAATATCAAACAACTGCATAAACTGCTGTGTCATATTGGTATTTGTTAATAGATACAGATGATTATTTTTAAAGTATTTATAAGTTATAAATATGCAATACGTATAATAAATATAAAAATTAAAAAGGGGTTTTTACTTTTCTCTGGGTCATCATTTTGAAATTCTGAAATTAAAACAAAAATCTTGTGTGCATAAAGAATATCAAACAACTGTATCAAAACGCTTTCATAGAGTACAATGAAAATTATTACCCGGTATTCCCAAGACTATTTCTATTTTATCTGAAATTAACAACACAAAAATTAATGATACTGCAACTAATTTTCTATTCTGTTATAAACAGGAAGACGAATTTCAAGGTAGAAAAAACATGTGAATTAGTAACTCAAAATAAACATGCTCTACTGTATATTCAATACGATAAGAGTCTTTGGAAAATTCTATAGGAATGAAATATTGGAAATATTTTCATAAGACTCAACAAAAACTATTACCTGGTACAGCAATCAAAAAAATAAGTTTGCCTAAAATGAAATTGACATTACATAAATTAATGATATTTAATTGGATTTTCTATAGTAAATTATTAAATTATATAATTATAAATTAGAAGGCGTAGGTCAAAGTAGAAAAAAACTATATTATAGACTAAGGAATCTGTATGAATATAATGGCCGAGTTGATGCAGTTTAGGCGATGAGAATAAAATGTATTAATCAGACAAAGTTGATAAAGCTAGCATCAATAATTTTTCGTAAAGCATCTATTTAAATTTCGGTGAAAAATATAATAACTATAACAGCCATCAATTGCATAAAGATAAACACGAGATGCAGTTATTTTATTATTTTCAAATATTTTTTTCTACTTTTGTCTTGTTGTTTTTTATAATGATTATAATCGTGATTACGTAAACTATTCTTGTAGCAATCCTTAGCATCGATATCATAAACCATTGTCTCAATTACATGCTCCAAATCATCTAGAATAAACAAATGAAGATTTTGGCTATACTAGAATAATATAGATTATTAGGAATTATTTTTTTTTTATAAATTATGTAGCAACCCTGTAGCCCTGTACGTATGTATTGCAGGCTGTTTGAGTGTTGTTACAATCGTGGTGATAGGTTTTTAGATATTTAATAGAATAACTTCAGAGTAAATCACAAACATTTAATTTAATATACTTATAAAACATGTACAACGACAAACAGTTAATAGCATAAGTTCAGTATGCTTCAAAAATATGATGATTAAGACAATTATAAGCCGCTTAAGACTTCAAAAGAAGATGATAGGTAGAAACTTCAAGTGTAGTGTATGGTGGTCCCAGTACATCTGCTCTGCTATGACTGAAGTTCTCCCTTATATGTTGGTCCGCTCGCTGAATGGCCGTGGGAATCCTCGCAATTATCGAAAGTCCGCGTGTGGATGACCTCGCTCGTCCATGACATCCGCTTATGTCAACGGTGGAGGAAGGGTAGAGGCATGAGAGTGCAGCCTTCGCATGGTCGAAATTGGCTAGCTTCGATGTGAGATTCGCACGGTAGTTGCCAAAAACGTTAAGTTTCTCTTAGTGGTTGGCCTCGTGTTTGAGGTCAACTGTGAACAGAATTGCAAGTTGTCTGCTTTCGCAAGATGCTGTAATGACCTTTTGGGTCTGATGTGAAATCGGCACGTGTGGTACATTCATATTTAGCAATATTTAATAATGAGAAGTTATATAATATAATATATAGATATATGTATATGTTAGTCCTGATAAGTTGTACAATGTAATAAATATATATATGTATCTATTAGCCCTGATAAGGGTGGGTCCGTTACATCTCCATCGTTTTTTTTTAGTTTTTTGGACGTAGTACAAAAAACTTCATTAAAGGTTACAATTTGCTTGGGATATGTTACATAAAGTGTTGTGTTACATGATTAAATTCATAATAAAATGTATAAAGCTTAAAATGCTTCGTGTTCTTAACTAATTTGCTTAAGAGGTTAATAATGGTTAGTTAACAATATATATTAATGTGGTTTCCTTTAGAACAATAAAAAGGTGGTTAGTACTTATTTGTATAATATATTAGATTAATTAGAACATTTTTTTTTTTTTTTTCGCATGTGCGCTTATTTACATACATAAAATTATCCTTATTCTAATGGTAGTAAGACCCAGTACGTTAGAACTTAATTGAATCTTAACTAAATGGTTTATTACCGGATGGGAGAAATGTAGTAGTGATAGCTTATAATTTGAGTTACTGTTTAGAATAAATACTACAATAGAGGATTATGTATATCTATATATATTATTTTTTTTTTTTTTTATCTCTACAAATCTCAGGGCATATGATGTTTCCAGCCCCTAATAGAACGTGTGGTTCTGGGAAGTAACGTATCTGCGGCCCGGTTGTGAAGAGATCGACTGGCGTCGTTCTCCTAGGGCGTGTAGACACGCGTCTAACTCGCACTCATCATCGTCCCCTATGTCAATGTATAGGCTTAAGGCCATGGTTGTATCATATGGCCCTTAAAATATATATATATATATAAATGATTCTTATTAGTGAATCTTTTAATCTAACTGCTAAACTAAATTTCTACTTTTACTTTCAGTTAATATATTATAAAATGTTAATCTACTCCTCTTAATTCTACTCCTTCTTCCTCTCCTGGAGTATATACAATTTGACGTCGCGGTTGACGTAAAGAATTCCGATGGTTAATGTCATGTAGATAAATTATGGCAAGTATCATTAGTAAATTAATTGAACATATTATAAATAGGATATAGTTATAATAAAAATGTTTGTTTGGTGCTTGCAGTAGACTTTGTTGAAGCTGCAACTGAGAGAGGGGTTTTCCCGTATTTAAAAAATCAGTTATGGACCTTATTGGTGATTGAAAAGGGTCAAGGATTTGATCAACTAAAGTAGAAGTCAAAATGTTTGCTTCTTTTATTGTTACATTTGCTATGTAGTTACCATAATTATCTTGTTCGTTAGTTGGAGTGCTTGGAATTAATACATGATCGGCACCATAAGCCTTGCAAGTTTCGTTAAGAGTTAAAATACCAGTACCCATTATATCAATGAGTGCTAGGGACTTGTTGGTGCTGTTACTGCAGGTAATAAGTATTGACTCCCCGTTTGAAATGAAATACCATTTATTTTGATGTGTTAACTTATAGAACACCGTAGTACCTAATTGGTTGAATGTTATATCACAGACAGCTGGTGCTGTGTCTAACTCTTGGAATAATAAGGCTTCGCATAAGGGTTTATTTGAGGTTAGATGTAATGGATAAATTTCCGGACATAATCTAAATTCGTCGGTTTGTTGGCATTCTACTTGATCAATCCTTTCGAAAGTGGAATATAGCTTTCGTGAGGCTGTCATAGCTATGTAATGGAATTTGGGCTTGATAAAAACACAATTATGGTTAATACAAACAGGATGAGGTAATATATGAAATACATCTAAGGTTTCATCATATGTTAACGGAATTCCTATTTTTAGTACAACTCGGTCGTTAGAATAATATATAGCTAGTTTGGATACCTTTAGTAATTTAGGTATATTTCGTAGTGATAAGGCGTAAGGTAATTCGGTGTTTGGATCGAATTGATCTGTAATGGACTTAAGTTGTTCTAGAATTGCCTCGTCATTAATCAGACTAGGGTGTATATAACCTAACCTAGCGCTTTGGAGTATTTCAAAAAGAGTGTTCGCTTCTAGTGAAAATTGATTAAGTAATGCGTTTAGAGCTAAAGCGTTGTCTATTCGAACGCGATCCAAATCTCCTATTGTGTTATTTTGGTCATATGCGGATATCATTTCCAAAGTATCAACAGACGGCTGCTTAGAAGTAATGTTAGGAAGGCCAAGGACCTTTGTTAGAATTGGTAGAACCGAATGTTCACCTGATAATGCCTTGTCTATTATTTTATCTGAATTTTGTATACATAGCTCACTGCATAATCCGAATAATAGGCGAGCTGCCTTGCTTAATAATTTAAAAGGAATTCCCCGCTTTGAACGACTAGGTTCAATAGTTCTGAAGATTAAATCAGTTTTATTTACAATGCTAGATAGAGAAACCCTGGCTTGTGTGTTTAAAGTTAGACAATGATCGTGAATAGAATTAATATAGCTTTCATTAATTGATGCTAATTGAGGGGAAAATGATTTAGTAAAGTGTTCACAATATTCGTATGATGCATTAACCCTTGCCTCTAGTAGTTGGGCATTCTGATTGTACTGACTTAAGTCTAAATAAGTCAATAGAGTAACTTCCTTGGTTTGAACCTTAAGAGAATCAAGTTTTTCATAGTATAACCCGCTTTGGGTATCGGATAATGTGTCAACGTGGTACCGAAAATCCGCGCAGACTGTTCGAAGTATACACATTCCTATGACCCTGAAATGTTGTATTTCGTATTAGAATATATCTTAACAACCCGTATAGCAATTTGTTGCTATATTTGTTTTCTATTTATCCAAGTGATTGAAAAAAGTGGTTTAACAGTATTTTAAATTTTAAATCTTTAGCTTTTTAAAGAAAGAAAAGAAAACTATCATTTTATTTTAAAAGTAATTAAAATAACATAATATCTTAGTTTATTATAACATATGACAGACATAATAATATTATTTCGTATCGCGTGTCGCCGATACGTGTCTTCGTTCGTATATGATTATAATACGGGGTTTGGTTGATAAATATCAACGAGTCGATTATCCGAGTAGAATTAAATATACTAATATCGTTTGTACGGTGTAAAATAATGTTGTGTTATACTATACGTACGGTATAGTATAGGCACTGAAAGGTAATATATTTTTTTTTTTTTTTACGTGACATACTTCAAATTCATCTAAGTTGTCATAATTTAATTCGTTTATCTGCGAGAAACTAAACGGTTTTGTTGCGTTTCATTTATATTTATTGGCAAAACGCCATCCTTTATTATACTAGTTATGTTAGCGCTGGTAAATTACCAGGTGTAAATTGTAATTTATTCACTAAAATACGTGTGTCTTCCGATAATGGATTTATGATTATATAATTTACTGATGTCGTTCATGTCGAAATTATCATGCTAAACTTGGTATTTAATTCGCGAGCCAATAATATATATTTTTTTTTCTATTACATACAGGTATGGTTTCACTTTTTATCTCACGATTCGCGTTAATAATTTGTTCACGTCGGTTAACCCGTTCAATTTTTTTTTTTTAAATCAATTTAATTTCGATAGCTGGATCTATTTCGATAGAATTTGCAGCGTCGTGTTTTTCAATTATATTACTCGCGTTAATTAATTAATTTGTGTTTTCGATAGATTTATCATTAGTATTCATTTTATCACGCTTTTTTACCGCGCTACTATAAAGCATTTTACTCGGTTTCATCGAAATATTTCTATCATTACTATGTAATTTAATCGCGTTATTCTTTGATATCCTGCTATCTATTTTTTTTTTTTTTTTTTTTTTTAACCTCATGGCTATAATCGAAATCATTATTATCATTAATTATATTAGCGGTTTCAACCGTACCGGGATTAATGTTTAATTTACATGTTACCGTTTTTATCGATAGTCTTTTTTTTTTTTGAAACGTTCAAAGATTCGTTACTTTTTATAATTTTTCCAACTTCTTTATTAGAATTCGCGTCATTTTTAGTTTTTAGTGGAAATTCAACGATTTAGGTTGATCTTTCCACTCTTAATTTATCATAACCTTGTATATTTAATTTATCTTTATCATTATCAACATGCAGTAGGTTTCTGCTTAATTTTATCTTTTGTTACATTAATATGCAGTAGGGTTCTGCTCAAATTATTTTTTATATCAACATGCAGTAGGATTCTGCTCAAATTATTTTTTATATCAATATGCAGTAGGATTCTGCTCAAATTATTTTTCTTTTATATCAACACGCAGTAGGATTCTGCTCAATTTATTTTTTATATCATTGTTTAATACCGGAGTTAACGTCTTTATGTCCGTGTTACCGTAACTAAGGACTGTCCCTTCAAGACATCCTGATTATCATTTTTATCGTTAATTTAGTTCACTGGAGTTAACGTTTGAATTACGTGTTACCGCGATTAAGGACTGTTTCCGTGAAACATCCACATTAGCATTTTTATTGAAAGTATAGACTACCGGACTTAATGTTTAAAATTCATGTTACCGTGTCTTGGGGACTGTTTCCGTGAAACACCCAATTTAATATTTTTATCGTTTAGTGCCATGTTCAACACCTTTCCTATTAATGGACTTATAATTTTATGATTATCTCAATCGAGTATATCTAAAATTTATCCAATGGATTGGGTTTTTTATGTTCTGTTAGAAATTGCCTTATACTAAAATCCGCCATAAGTGTAAGGATGCTATTTGCCCATCCGTTCTAACTTAGCAGTAAAAATAAAATTTTCAGAATATTAATTTGTTTAGCGTTCTAATACAAATTCTTTTCAATATCAATACTAAACTACGATTCAAATTTTATTTATTTAAATAGCCTAACAAAGTACTCTGGAAAATTGGTTAGGATTGGTTAAAAAGAAAAGTGATCAGTTTCTCGTTCTAACATCCTTGTGTTAATCAATTCCAAGCCTAACAAGATATATATATATAACGTGTATATATATAAATATTTTCATAAAATTGGTATAGCAAAGTGGGAAAATAAAAGCATGAATAGATCCGCAGATCGGTAAGCTTCCTTCTAAACATAAAAAGTGGCCCTTTTCAGGCGTTTAATAAATAAGTAATATTTAACTCGAGTCGGCAACTCTAACAGAATGGCGAACATATTATATTTATTTATATATCTATTTTTTTTTTTATACGCTACATATTATTTAATATATGTATTATAAAGAACAGCATTTTACTTATTAACTTATAATTCAAATTTTTTTTTTTTTTCTATAGGCAACACCCAGAAACTCGCCAAGATTGCCATATTCATAGTTATTTATTTACTTCTAAATTCGTATATATATATATTTTTTTCTAACTGAAAGTTACTTGGTTATAAGTCATTAACCACAATTGATTTAATTATTTAGGTAATAATAATGATTTTGACATTAACAATAGTTAAGTTAATTTATAATATAGGTATTACTGAGACGTATATGAACTTTTGATTCGATTTATGGTCTATCAATCTGGTCAAGGTGTTTCTAGGTGTTATTTCTCTTTAAGTGATAAGCATTTTTTTTTCTTTCTATCACTGGAAATGCGCCGATTGGCGATTCAGCGATCTCTCTTTAAAAATGATGCCTGTACCGTTGCAATCATTACATATAGCTGGACGAGTTCGAACAGAAGTTTGATAATTTCTATTATTATTATTTGTATTAATACTATATTTCATACGTGATTTACAAAA
Organism: Adelges cooleyi; assembly: GCF_023614345.1. Lineage (NCBI taxonomy): Eukaryota > Metazoa > Arthropoda > Insecta > Hemiptera > Adelgidae > Adelges > Adelges cooleyi. The sequence goes on along the minus strand of NW_026095920.1, from coordinate 101,227 downwards.
AAAGGAAATATGGCCAAGCCTATTACAAATCCAACAGCGTGTGTTTGCATACTTGTTAATGTTAACATTACTACGGTCAATAATGTTAGAAACAGTCTTAGGTGATTGAGATTTTTGTTTAGGTTCCCTTACACTAGATTTGCTAACATTACGTTGTGAATTATAACATCTATCTATTTCTTTTTCTATTGATTCAACTGACCTCCCCTTAACATCCTTATCTACTATATCGTTACAATCATTTCCTATGTCATTGTTTCCTATTTTAATTAGTTCAGGGGATTCTATAATTTCTGATTCAAAAAATCCTTCATTACTACTTTCATTACTATCGCTTTTGGTCAGGTCTATTAATTGGTCTATAACTTGATTTCCTAAAGTATCTTTTGATTCCATTTTTTTTTTATTTTTTAAATTTTGGGAGATGACTGGGCCTACCTACACTTAAGATTATCACTTATATAAAACAAAAATTCTTAACTTAGCTTAATACAATTTAAGTTCCTTATCTACTTACAAAAGAGCGTTCATATTTGAATGGTTCTTCCAAAAACGTCGATTTCAACGAAGTGCTTCAATTAACTTGTCCCTTCCAGTTGAAATCAGTTGGACTTGATGTCGTTACCGTCTTTGAACGATCCCTTTAGACTGCGCCAATGTAGCAACCCTGTAGCCCTGTACGTATGTATTGCAGGCTGTTTGAGTGTTGTTACAATCGTGGTGATAGGTTTTTAGATATTTAATAGAATAACTTCAGAGTAAATCACAAACATTTAATTTAATATACTTATAAAACATGTACAACGACAAACAGTTAATAGCATAAGTTCAGTATGCTTCAAAAATATGATGATTAAGACAATTATAAGCCGCTTAAGACTTCAAAAGAAGATGATAGGTAGAAACTTCAAGTGTAGTGTATGGTGGTCCCAGTACATCTGCTCTGCTATGACTGAAGTTCTCCCTTATATGTTGGTCCGCTCGCTGAATGGCCGTGGGAATCCTCGCAATTATCGAAAGTCCGCGTGTGGATGACCTCGCTCGTCCATGACATCCGCTTATGTCAACGGTGGAGGAAGGGTAGAGGCATGAGAGTGCAGCCTTCGCATGGTCGAAATTGGCTAGCTTCGATGTGAGATTCGCACGGTAGTTGCCAAAAACGTTAAGTTTCTCTTAGTGGTTGGCCTCGTGTTTGAGGTCAACTGTGAACAGAATTGCAAGTTGTCTGCTTTCGCAAGATGCTGTAATGACCTTTTGGGTCTGATGTGAAATCGGCACGTGTGGTACATTCATATTTAGCAATATTTAATAATGAGAAGTTATATAATATAATATATAGATATATGTATATGTTAGTCCTGATAAGTTGTACAATGTAATAAATATATATATGTATCTATTAGCCCTGATAAGGGTGGGTCCGTTACAATTATCGCCAATCGGCTTTTTTTAAATAATACAAATAAGTAGGTACATACAACAGTATAAAAGAGGAAAACAATTAATACAACAAATGAACTACCACTGACAATAAAAATAAATCATAAGCCTCCGTACAAAACTGTACAGTGTCATTGTATTCACGCATCATCCTAATTAGGGTGACATTTTTAGCTAAATTCGTTCTGCTCAAAGGTAAATAAAATTGACTTTGAAGCCTAGTATTGCTGGGTACAATAATATTGTGTCGCCCCAGTAAACGCGGAGCATCAATATCACCATTCAATAATTTATGTAAAAAATTAATCCCGAATTTCTTGCGTCGTTGGTCCAAATACTCAAGCTTGAGTACTTGATTTATAGGAGCATAATCGTGGACTTGGTGTGCGATATTGAGAGAACAACCAGCAAAACTAAGAAACCTGTTTTGTACGTTATTAATTCGTCGTTTGTCAACTGCTGTGTAAGGTGGCCAGATCAATGCCCCATATTCTAAAGTCGACTGAACAAGGGTGCTATAGAGTGCAACTAAACAATCACGAGACTTAAATTTGGATGAATTACGACGAATAAACCCTAACACACGCAGAGCTTAACCAACAACGTAGTCAATATGAGGTCGAGGGTCAAGAAAAGGGACATAAAGCAAACCTAAGTCATTTACTTGACAAACACCTTTTTAGATAATGATAATGATAATGTGTATATTATACTGCTCTGTACAGTGTTCTACATATTATGTGGTGCGCTTTTTTTTAACTATTGATAAAAACTATAGTTTTTAATTTACTAAACACTTGACAATTAAGGTCATATAACAAAGCTTCTATATATTTTAGTATATTATTTAAAATATAATATCTTACTCGCTGCGGATCTACCTCCAGATACAGTTCTACCTCTGTTATCAGTTAAACCATACTTATGATGAGCAATAATGTCATAGGTTTGAGCTGTGATACATAGTTTAAAAAAATTTGTATAAGAACAGTGGATTTGAAAAACTTAAAAAACTTTTGTTTAAAAAATAAATTGGTTACTGACTTATCTTGTAAACATAATCCATATAAACCGCTGTAAAAAGGTGAAATATTGAATTTTTTTAATTTTTCAAACTATCTTAAACTGTTAAAATAAAATAATTACCATTATCATCTGCCAAAACATCCACGAAGAAAAAATATATAAATACACAGAAGAGTTTCATTTTTATCTGCGAATAATAACAAATAAAAGAACATTTTATATGAGCCATAGTTGCCTCCGGTTCAAAGACGAGAAGGTTATGGTTTTGCGAAGCAGTTTTAATATAATAGATAAATAAATAAATATATATATATATATATATATATATATATTATGTACTTATACATTTTTTTACCAGACTTATAATATTTCCTAGACCGTTAAACTAATTTTTTTGTATAGGAAGGTAGAAATATAATTTGAAAGGTACATAATTTGGCAAAAATTACAGTTATTTCACTATAATAAAGGTAGACAAAAATACAATTAATTCTATTAACTATTTAAATTGTATAAAAAAAAAAGGGTATTCATTTCTGTCTAATATACGTGTACAAATTTGTTTTTAACGTTTTGTTTTAAAATCGTCAGAAATAAATTTAAAAACATGCAAAAACATTTTTTTTTTAATTTTGACTTAACAATAAAAGCAGATAATGAAAACATTTCAATTTTCAAATCACTTACTTTTAAAAATAAAATTGAACACGTATATGAATTTAGTTCTCTACAAAGTTATTTTTTTTATATCTTTGTACTGTGAAACCTTTTTGAGTAATGTCTACTTTTGTTAGGTATTATGAAAACGATTTAAAAAACTACCATGATTCACTACACTTCCTTTAGTGTACTTCAAGCCAAATAACGAAAAACCTCAAGATATATTATTGAATTCTCTCCAAAATGTGGATTGTGTAAAACGATGATTAAGAATCGATAAAAAAATAACTAGCAAAAATAATCATTATTATTGTTCTTAAACACCACAACTTTTGACTCATAAGGCTCATGCCTTTTTAGTTTCAGCGTATTAAAATTTTTTAGAGTTTAATAGAAATACTTACATAAATTGAAGAGGTAGTAAGAGTTTCTTGGACAACAATCGACTTGTTAAGCTTTTGAAACTAAATGTTCTACTTGCGACTTATGGATGGGCTTTTTATCGACCGAAAAATCACAATCCGAATATTTTTTTGCAATACAAATATGGTTATTTACTTACAGAACTGCTTTATTCTTTTTCTTTTTTTTTGATTTATCGTGTATACATTACTAAGAAATCGGCGTATGGACTATGTTTTTCTACACAATACACTTAAATAAAAAAATATATTATTTGACGAAATAGTATTTTTTTTTTAAATGTTATTATGAACTTACAACAACTGTTTCAAATGTTCCAACTATTGAAATTTGAAACACTTTTACCTTTATTGAAATACTAAAATTCGAATAACATCCATTTATAATTAGTTAAAATTGAATAATCATTTTCAGCAATAATTTATAACAAAGTGCCTTATGCTAATTATGTTTAATCCAAAACAATGGCCAGACCTTTGAGTTGTTAAACGATCTCGAATTAATTGACTTGACGGCTTATCGGATGGGTTAATGGTTAGGATCACATAACTGTGTGAAATTAGAATTTTAATCAACCTCAACATGTTTATCACTGTAGCTACCTTGGTTATAAATTATCAAAATTTACAAAATTATATTTGTCAACAAAATGTGAATAATAACACTATGATCGTCTTCTATATGCTAAATGCATGTAGATGCTAAATAAATATTTGTTCAGACTTTAACGCCAAAACAGTTCACGAAACTGTCATAATCTACTCTACAAGGTTCTACTATGAATTTAATGGTCATCCGAACCTCTCGTTTATAACCACGCTTCTAGTTCACTATCAGACATCTTGAAGTCTTCAACTTTGAAGATATTTTACGTCTTAATACTGTATCACACGAATTTTTCTCATCTATCATTGTTCGTCGACAATTCGGCTTCTAAAAGCTAGCCCAAGGTCATCATTGCGATCAATATAATATTACAGTTTTTTCAAAAGCAAAAACTACGCAATCAAGCAAAAAAAATAAAGCGTACTACACCGAATCAGGAATTACTTATATCGTTTTACTCTTAAATCAATAGGAAAATCAAACTTTACCAAAGTCTTCCTCTCTCTCCCCTCTTCCTCAAGAAAAAGTTTAATTTATTAAAAGTGTTGTTGAAAACCAAACATTACATAAATGAAATGAAGCACATTCGAACTCGTTTAAATAAGCTTTAAAGGCTATTCAAAAATTCGTAATTACCTTGGTCTTCATTGACTTCAGGCAATTTGATTCCTGTAACAACTACATCAAATCATTATGCATTATGAGTTTTGAGTTAAACCCGGTTTATATAATATTACAGTCACTCTATAACTGAGATAATTTAGACCAATTAATTAATGCAAAATAATATTGTGTAAATGTTAATGTATTTAAAATAGCGATGTTTGAATAAACGGTTTATATTTCGAATGATCATTAAAAGCTTAAGCATAAAATATATATAGCTTTATGATTTCATATTTGAATAGGATATTGTAGAGTTACAAATGTGTAGGTAACTATCAATTTTTCAAATGTTATATTTACCTAATTTATATTCTATTTCTTCTAGCATAATATAATAACGTAACGAATAGCTTTAAAATTAAAACAAAAAAATAAATTTTATTTTACCTACACATAATTTTATTATTAATATCGATATGTCATAATGGTATTAGTCAATTGGTAGTTAAGTATATTAAATATAAGTATACTCATGCCTAATAAGACTAGGGCCTCGGTAAAAATTAGGCTTAAAGAAGTAATGTGAAAGCGATTGTCTAAATGTTCATTTTTCAAAAACAGTAATTTAACCCTTTCAGACCGGCGTGCTATTTTAATGGCATAACAAAATAATAGCCGTTATAAAATTAATTTCTTTGTGTAATTTATATATATACGTAAAAACATGTGTAGAATAAGTTAAAAATGATAAAAATGTAGTACGGGCAAAATATGAAACGATAATGAAAGATTTTTAATAACAAAAAGGTTTGCTGAAAGTTTTTTTTCGTATTCTCTTCCATTATCAAAAAAAAAAAAAAAAACAAACACTATCAGTAGAGTAGGTATAATAATTATTGGAATCATTAAATAAGAACCGAAATTAGTCATACTAAATGTGGCTTTTTATAAATGTGTTTTGTTCACAAATTTTGAAAGTAATAGACTGACGAAGGTTCTAAATAATAAATGTTCCTCAAATGAAGTTATTTGAAAATTTAATGTGAGTTTAATGCTGAAATATCTCTAATCCAACTGTAATCTAAATCCTACCTGGAATATATATACCGGATTCGGTCATGATGCACACAAATAAATAAAATGATTATTTCAGGTTTCTTTCTCAAAAATGTAATGAACATAAAAGATCTATCATTAAGATGTAGGTATTGTACAAAAATTGTATTATAATAAAACTAACAAAACATAATTAATTAAATATCTAGTAAATATCATGTATCATTCAATGCAGTTGAGATGAAAAGCATCGGCATCTTCCCTTGAACGAATTTTCGTTATGATTTTCTTCCAAAAGTCTCATCGACAATTACGGTTTACTGTTCCTTATATTTTAATATTTGATTGGCATTTACTTGTATTTAAAACTTCTATTTGATTCCTAATAAAGTATTTTTATAAAAAGTTTTTTTATATTATTTTTTCAGGAATTTAACAGCTATTTAACAAAATATATGTGTCTAATTAAAAATATTTTATAACATCTAAAAATATAAAAATATTTGATTGGGATGTATAAAATTATTTAATAAATAGTTTTAAATATTAAATTAAGTATAAATGTATTGATCAGAAAATTAGTTGAACAAAATATTATTTTGCAAATTAGAGCCTATGGAATATTAAGAAAATATTTTAAGATTTTATTAGTCCATTTCAGTGTTATAATTTGAACATTTTAAAACATACAAATTCGGTCTCTACACCTATCACTCTAGGCAAAAAACTGTGATTTTATAAAATTTTGCAATCAACACCAAACAAATACCTATGTAGTAGGATCAACCATAGTTATTGTTAATATAGGGATACAATAAACTAATAAAATTGCTTTAACTGAACATTTAGTTGACCCAACTATTTATTTAGCAATTATAACGATACTTTTATTGTATCTATAAAGGTATTAATGATAATTATAGTTAAACAATAATTTGTTAGTGATACATTTTAAATAAAAAATTTTAAAAAAGGCCATAAGCGTTAACATAAATAAAAGTTCAAAACTACCTATCGGAGTTCATCTACAACAAATGCTTCGAACCAAAAAACCAATTATGAAATCTTAAATCATTCCATTAATATATAGGTACAAACAAGTTCCCGAATGAGAATATAGTTGGATTTATAATAATTATCTAACCATTCTCCACGAGATAGGTATCATACTGGCAGCCAATAAATACATTTTTTCTTTCAAATTATTTACTCATTTTTAAAGTTGTTCGTTATGATATGTATTTCAATATGAAATTAGAAACTGACCAGTAACTATTGCAGATTTCAGTCAAAATTTGAATGGCTGTTTGCCACTCTTAGCTGCTTCATTTGATTCACGAATCGCTGACCAGTCAGGTCTTTAATTAAACAGTAAAACTTTAATTTCGTCGATTTTATTTATTATGTGTTAAAAACGCTAATGCGATTATGTGATATTTGCCCTTATTACTAAGTATGTTATAAGTTAGTATAAGAACTCCTTAAAAAAATATCAAATATGATGGTATAAAACCATTTGAATTTATATAATAGGTAATAAAAAGTATTAGTTGATTTTATTATATAATTTTTTTTATAATAAAATATACCATTATAATTCACTATCTACTTTTTTTGTCTGTTATATTTGATAACATTACTATGGAATAATGTACAGATACTTTACTTAGGTATTTTTTAACTTTTCATAAGTTAAATAACATATGAGTTTTTCATTATACACATACACAATCATAATAACAGTCTATGTAGCCAGATTTTTTGTACTATTCAAGGCGTTAGACATAAATGACCTTAAATTTACTGTATGTACAATCACAAATTTCGTTTTTTAGTGTCTTTGTTTTTTTAGTTAGGGCCCACAAAAAACACATCACTAAATCAATACACATCCACATAAACGAATTTATCTATTTTGTATTTAGCACACAATAATGCGTTGCAAAAAGAAATTGAATTCGACATTCTTTTCGATTTAAAATATTATGTAGGATGATTTTTTCGTAACCGGCATTGTTCTAAATTTAAATCATATTTAAGCCAATCCAATACCACTGTGGTTAACCAACCAGGATATTTTTTTCCACAACTAGCTATTTGTTTAATATATTCTACACTGACTTATTTAGTCATTCAACATTATAACTCCATTTAGGGTATGTCACCTGTAGCATAAAATCTCTATATAACAACCATTGAGATGAATTTTCCATTGGAAATATAAACAATGAACCTGTCACCCAAGTTTGCACAGTCATTTGATAATAGGTAGAACAATGAGGAAATGATTTAGAAGGATAAATAAATAGTTGGAATAGATTAGATAAAAATGCAACTTTACTAATTCGGTAATTGTTTATTATATTGGTAGACATGTCATAAAACAGAAATAGATATACAATATTATGTACTAACAAAAAAATGTATTATGTGGAAAATGTTATTGAAAAAATCCACCGACGGTTCACTTGCCGTCAGCTTAGGGATATGTATAATATTTAAAAAAATCAGGTTTTATAATGTATATAGTAATTATAATAAGATAAATTATGATAAATTATGTAATAAATAGAACATAGATGCCAGTGTTGAACTAACACTAGGTTAGAACGTGGGTGGATTTGGAGGATGTACAAGTTTTAACAGGTCCTCGAGTGATTGTAATGATCTTGGTGGGTCATCGAAACTTATTTCAGACCATATGCCATTAAAATAGCTGTACTTCTTTCTGTCATTATTTTTATTCGTATAGGTACATGAACTATCAGCTGGGTTAATATCAACTTTTTTTATGTATAATTCTGGAGATTGGGAACTCAAGTATAATCCCATTATACGACACTTCACTGCTAAATTGGGGAAATCATTTTGACGCTGCTTATATCCTGATCAAAAATTAGAAAATATATTTTTTTAATTTGCTAATATTAGATTACCAGTTACTACTTATCTTTATGGTTCAAAACACAACTATTTTATTTGTTAATACGAAGTTATTGCACCAAGCACGTGTTAGTAGTTATAATTTATTTGGTTAATTGTTAAAAATTAAATTCAGTTGTATCATTGTCCCTATTAAATAACTTTAAAACAAATATATATATATTTGTAAATAATAAAACCGTACAACTCCATAATAATATTTACCTAATACACGAAGTTGGGTTAAACGATTTAAAGCTGTAGAAACATATGCTCTTCCCTTGTTAACAAGTGTTGTCGCTGTTCCATGACCTATGAAAAAAGTTGTTAGATGACCGTAATGCGAATAAATAAATAATATATTAGTCGCTCTTTATACATAATTTTTGCATTACATTTCAAATAATTGTGATATAGCTAACTTTATGTACAACCACTTATTAGTGTTAAAACTCGACAAATATATTACAAATCAACACTGTAGTGATACTCTCTCTATATCTCTCTCCTCAACAAAAAGTTTATTTCATTAAAACAATTATTTGACATAATACATTAAATAAATAAAAACAAGCTTTTAAGGCTATTTACGACAACAAAAAATTCGTAATTACTTTCATTATAAGTGTCTGCATATGTAAATCCTGTAACAAACACATCAGACATCAAACAATTATACAGTTAATAAAATCAGGTTTATATTTTATACATAACATTAACTCTATAACTGAGGTTAATTAGATCAATATTGACTAATGCAAAATATTATTGTATATTTGTTAATTTTGTATTTTATAGCTATGTTTAAATAAACGGTTTAAATTATATTTCGAATGATTTTTTAAAACCCTAATTATAAAACACGTCATATAGCTTTATGACTTTTAGTAATAAATCAAAATGTCCTTTAAAACTACAAAAATATGTAACCTATTATTTTTTAATTGTATATTTACCTAATAATCCTTCTATGTATTGTTCAAAGGCTCGGAAAAATTTATTTGCTTCTAAAATTTATAACAAAATACATTTTAATGTACCTACATATTTTTTTATGATTGAAACTGATGTGTCATACTGGTATTTGTTAATAGATACAGATGATTATTTTCAAAGTTTTTGTAAGTAATAAATACGCAATATGTATAATAAATATGCAGTATAAAAAGGGGCTTTTACTTTCATATGGTTCATCATTTGGGAGTTCTGAAATTAAAACAAAAATCTTGTGTGCATAAAGAATATCAAACAACTGTATAGAAACGCTATCATAAAGTGCAATGAAAATTATTACCCTCTATTTCCGAGACAATTTCCAATTGGTCTGAAATAAACAACACAAAAATTAAGGATACTGCAATTAGTTTTCTATTCTATTATAAACAGAAAAACGAATTTCAAGGTAAAAAAAACATGTGTATTAGTGATTTAAAAGAAACATGATCCACTGTATATTCAATACGATGAGAGTCTTTGGAAAATTCTATAGAGATAAAATATTGGAAATATTTTCATAAAACTCAACAAAAACTATTACCTTGTACAGCAATCAAAAAATTCATTTTGCCTGAAATTAAATTGACATAAATTAATGATATTTAATTGGATTTTCTCTAGTAAATTGTTAAATTATATAATTATAAATTTGAAGGCGTAGATCACAGTAGAAAATAACTATATTAATGGCTGAGTTGATGCAGTTTAGGCGATGAGAAAAAAATATATTAATCAGCCGAAGTTGATAGAGCTAGCATCAATATTTTTTCGTAGATTTCGGTGAAAAGTATAATAATTTTAACACTCATCAATTGCATAAAGATAATCTTGAGATGCAGTTATTTTATTATTTTCAAATATTTTTTTCTACTCTTGTCTTGTTGTTTTTTTATAATAATTATAATTATGATTACAGAAATCGTAGTAGGGACTGCCAGCAGTGATATCAGAAGCCATTTTCTCAATTACAAGCTCCAAAGAATCTAGAATAAACAAATAAAGATTTTGGATGTACTATTATAATATTAAACCCGGCTTAAGCAATAGCTATTTAACTTAACGTTTCTCTCTCGATTAGATTATTAGAAATGATAATGTATATATGTACAGTGTTCTACATATCTGGTGCACTTTTTTTAACTATTGTTTTTAATTTACTAATAACTTGGCAATTAGGTACATATAACAAAGATTCTATATGTATTAGTATATTATTTTAAATATAATATCTTACTTGCTCCAGAATTACCTCCAGGTATAGTTGTACCACTTTTATCAGCAAAACCCTTCTTAAAAAAAGCAGCTCTTAAGGATTTAGCTGTGATACATAGTTTAAAAAAATTGTATAAGAACAGTGGATATGAAAAACTTAAAAAACTTTCGTTTATAAAATACAAATGTTACTGACTTATCTTGAAAACATTATCCATATATTCCGCTGTAAAAAGGTGAAATATTAAATTTTATCAAATTTTAACTGCCGTAAACTGTTAAAATAAGATAATTACCGTTATCGTCTGCCAAAACATTCACGAAGAAAAAAAAATATCAATACACAGAAGAGTTTCATTTTTATCTGCGAATAATAATAAATAAAAAAACATTTTATATTAGCCATAATTGCCTCCGGTTCAAAGATGAGAAGGTTATGGTTTTTGCGAAGCAGTTTTAATATGACAAATAAATATATATATATTATGAGCATATACATTTTTCCAGACTTATAATATTTCCTAGACCGTTAAACTAATTTTTTTGTATAGGAAGGTAGAAATCTAACTTGAAAGGTACTTTATTTGGCAAAAATTACAGTTATTTCACTATAATAAAGATAGACAAAAATAAAATTAAGTCTGTTAACTATTTAAATTGCATTGTATAAAAAAAATAGCGTATTCATTTCTGTCTAATATATGTGTACAAATTTGTTTTTAGCGTTTTGTTTAAAAATCGTCAAAAATAAAATTAAAAACATGCAAAAACAATTTTGACTTAACAAAAAACACAGATGATGATAATATTTTAAATTTCAAATCATTTATTTTCAAAATTAAAATTGAACTTAGTCATGTATAATATGAATTTAGTTCCATACAAAGTTATTTTTCTTATATCTCTGTACTGTTGAAACTTTTGAGTAATGATGTAAATCTAAAATATAATTTTGCTGAATGTTGCATCTTTGACTTGGGGCTGACAAAATATATGAATTTTTTTTAATCTTGGTTGTATACGCAAAGAGATATACTTTTGTTAGGTATTATGAAAACGATTTAAAAAACTACCTTGTTTCACTACACTTCCTTTAGTATACTTCAAGCCAAATAACGAAAAACCCCAAAATATATTATTGAATTATCTCCAAAATTTGGAATGTGTAAAACGATGATTAAGAATCGATAAAAAAATAACTAGCAAAAAATAATCATTAATATTGTTCTAAAACACTTTAACTTTTGACTCTTAAGCGTAATTAATTTTTTTAGAGTTTAATAGAAATACTTACATAAATTGAAGAGTTGGTAAGAGTTTCTTGGACAACAATCGACTTGTTAAGCTTTTGAAACTAAATGTACTGCTTGCGACTTATGGATGGGACTTATATCGACCGAAAAATCACAATCTAAATATTTTTTTGCAATACAAATATGGTTATTTACTTACAGAACTGGTTCATTCTTTTTTTCGTTTTTTTTGTGATTTATCGTGTATACATTACTAAGAAATCGGCGTGTGGACTATGTTTTTCTACACAATACACTTAAATAAAAAAATATATTATTTGACGAAATAGTATTTTTTTTTTTAATGTTATTATGGACTTACAAAAACTGTTTCAACTGTTCCAAATATTGAAATTTGAAACAACTTTACCTTCATTGAAATACTAAAATTCGAATAACATCCATTTATAATGATGTGTTATAATTAATATTAAAATTGCCTAATCATTTTCAGCAATATTTTATAACAAAGTGCATTATGCTAATTATGTTTAATCTAAAACAATGGCCAGACCTTTGAGTTATTAAACGATCTCGAATTAATTGACTTGACAGCTTATCGGATGGGTTAATGGTTAGGATCACATAACTGTGTGAAATTAGAATTTTAATCAACCTCAACATGTTTATCACTGTAGCTACCTTGATTATAAATGATCAAAATTTACAAAATTATATTTGTCAACAAAATGTGAATAATAACACTATGATCGTCTTCTATATGCTAAATGCATGTAGATGCTAAATAAATATTTGTTCAGACTTTAACGCCAAAACAGTTCACGAAACTGTCATGATCTACTCAAGGTTCTACTATGAACTCAATGGTCATCCGAACCTCTCGTTTATAACCACGCTTCTAGTCCACTATCAGACATCTTGAAGTCTTTAACTTTGAATATATTTTACGTCTTAATACTGTATCACACGAATTTTTCTCATCTATCATTGTTCGTCGACAATTTGGCTTCTAAAAGCTAGCCAAAGGTCATCATTGCGATCAATATAATATTACAGTTTTTTCAAAAGCAAAAACTACGCAACCAAAAAAAAATATAAAGCGTACTACACCATATCAGGAATTACTTATATAGTTTTACTCTTAAATCAATAGGCAAAATCAAATTTTACCAAAGTCTTCCTCTCTCACCCTTCTCCCTCGACAAAAAATTAAATTTGTTAAAATTGTTGTTTAAAACAAAACATTATATAAATGAAATGAAGCACATTTAAACTCGTATAAATAAGATTTAAAGGCTATTTACGACTATTGAAAAATTCGTAATTACCTTGGTCTTCATTGACTTCAGGCAATTTGATTCCTGTAACAACTATATCAAATCATTATGCATTATGAGTTTTGAGTTAAACCCGGTTTATATAATATTACAGTCACTCTATAACTGAGATTATTTAGACCAATTAATTAATGCAAAATAATATTGTGTAAATGTTAATGTATTTAAAATAGCGATGTTTGAATAAACGGTTTAAATTATATTTCGAATGATCATTAAAAGCTTAAGCATATAATATATATAAAATATATATACCTTAATGATTTTATATTTTAATTGGATATTCTAGAGTTACAAATGTTTAGGTAACTATCAATTTTTCAAATGTTATATTTACCTAATTTATATTCTATTTCTTCTAGCATAAAATACTAACGTAACGAATAGCTTTAAAATTAAAACAAAAAAATAAATTTTATTTTACCTACACATTTTTTTATCATTAATATCGATATGTCATAATGGTATAAGTCAATAGGTAGTTAAGTTTATTAAATGTAAGTATACTCATGCCTAATAAGACTAGGGCCTCGATAAAAATTATGCTTAAAGAGGTAATGTGAATACGATTTTCTAAATGGTCATTTTTCAAAAACAGTAATTTAACCCTTTCAGGCCAGCGTGCCATTTTAATGGCATAACAAAATAATAGCCGTTATAAAATTAATATCTTTGTGTAATTTATATATATATACGTAAAAACATGTGTAGAATAAGTTAAAAATGATAAAAATGTAGTACGGGCAAAATATGAAACGATAATGAAAGATTTTTAATAACAAAAAGGTTTGCTGAAAGTTTGTTTTTCGTATTCTCTTCCATTATCAAAAAAAACAAACACTAAAAATCTTATATTTTTTTTTTCGTATCTGAACCTATTATTGTAAACATATTATGATATAATATTGGAATTATCATTTACCGTTATCGTTTTATTGTACAGGGTGGGCCATTTAAACTTTCGGGATGTTTTGTGGTAATAATTTTAAAAAAACCGCAAATTAATAATTTACAATAATTTTCCCGTTTATTTTAGACGTTGGAAATCTGTTCTGATAATATTTTAAAAATATTATCGCGTAATTAACATATTCATGTTAATTGATAAAATATGATTAATTCAATTACCATAGATTAATTGTTATTATTTGTTGTACGAGGTACCTGTACGAACTGCAATATCTTTAATATACTTTAAATTTTAATATTTTCTTCGTTTCTTAACTCTATAATATGTCTAAGAACGTCTCAAAATGTGTTGTGTCTGGTTGCTTATCAAGAAGTAAGCTGTCTGCAAATATGCTCTAAATATTACTAGTAATTTTCCATTTGAAACAGCTTAATAAAACAAATAGTTCTGTGCATAATAAATGAATAATTGTGCAAAATGAGAAATTAATCAGTTAAGCTAATTGGTATAAACAACTGTGATCCGTATGTTATGTACTAAAAGAATTATATTTGTGCATAAATATTTTTAAATTAAATATATTTGTATTTTAAATACAAATATTTTATATTATTATTTTACACATTTTACCATGGACTATTTTAGTCGTGGAACAGAAAAACTAAATGCCAACGCATATCCCCACAGTGGGATTCTCGTATTGCATTTTCCAACAGGTAAGATTGCAATTATCTTTTGATTTCTTTTTGTATACTAATTACTATGGTTGAGTATCAAAGTTTCTAATTTCAAAAACCGCTCTGTCTCCTGGTTCTATTTATTAAAAACAAGTAATTACTGCACTTTCAATATCAGTCTTGTATTGTTATAAAATAAGTTTTTCAAAGGTTATACTTTAATATTAATAACATTTATTAATACGTTAATACGAAATGTAGTGGCTCATAAAATAATGCCCATTAACGTATTGATGGAAGATCGACATAATGGGCAAGCAAAGTTATCTTCCAACAATCTTCTGGCACAATTGTTGCAGAATTTGTGGCAGCAAGGCTGAAGCTGGTCAGTGGTCTCGCTCTTCATACAGATACAACAGATCTCCAAAATGTCTATTAAAAAGTTTGTGTTAGTTATTTAGTAGTCGAGTCCATTAAAAATTTGATGTAATAAGCTAATGCTTGTTCAGGCAAATAAGTTAATTAAGTAAACTGTTTCTTAGATTTAGGGCTTAGTATCTGTCAAATTTATTGTTATAAATAAATAAAATATTCTCCTCTTTAATAATAAATACTATTAACAATTTTCAAATAAACTAACAATTAGTAACCATTTCAACGTTTGTGAACGAATATGCAAACCGATAAAAACAACTATGAAATAAGGTATTTTGTACTTAGTATAGAAACCAAAATTAAAGTTATTTTTAATCTCCAACTGTTTATTTAACAATTTGTAATTCAATTTTGTTTTACAAGAGACTTGGCAAATTACATTCATTAGTATACTTATATATTGTAAACACTTAAGTTATAAATATTATTTTTACCTTCAGGTTTAATAATATCCCTTCAATTATAGTTTGTAATTTAAATAATATACAATTGATTTTTCAAGATGAAAAAATGAATATGTCCATTTGTTGAATAACAGTTTATTTTATTTTTTTTGTTATTTGTCAATAAATTATTGTATTTATTTATTTTTTACTAATAACTAGCAATAAACCCAACAAAATTTTTAGTACATTACATTACAAGCTATATACATAATAATAAAAATAAAAAATAAACGTCACCAAGAACTTACTTTCCTCGTCCATGCGCTCTAAGCCATGGTCGATTGGCTTGATCTAAAATTAAAACAATATACGTTTTTTTGATGCATGACTTGTCGTTTTTTTTGTTTGCTTCAAAGAACTCATTAAAAATTTAAATAACGTATTTAAGGGTATAAAATAATAACTTGTGTGAAACGGAATTTACAATAAAAAAGATCAAGTATCAGAATTAAGCCCATATACTTGTTTCCTTTTTGTTAAATGAAATTACATTCATATAGGGATATGCACGTTGGTTGTCTAGTGTTTGCAGTCATATAAGGTGATTTAGTGTCAGTAAACGAGACAGCTGAATTGTTAAGAGTGAAATTAGAGCAATATATGGACGCATTGGAGAACATATTTAGTTTGAGAATAATCAGATATAAAACATAACCTACTTTTGAGTTAAATTTCAGTACTTATAGCCTACAAGAGATTTGAAAAAAAAGATAGAGAACCCATTATGATCCAATTTCTAGTGGTAAATAGTGTACCTACCTGTAGAGAAATGTTTGTCTTTGGGTTCAGTGACGCGACATTACAAAGTTAAAAAAACATGATTTTCTAAAAAATAGTAAAATAACCTTTTTTGTAAATACACTAAATATTTATATTACACTTTAACGTAATATAGAAAACCTTTTTTTTAAATAGTTGTAACTTAAATAAGACATTATATTGCAAAAAGGATAATATGTCATTATCTTGTTTTTGCTTAAAAACATCATGGACCATGGTCTGAATAAATTGGATTTCCGCTTAGCAAGGTGTAAAAACTGACTACCTATGCGGAATGCATCTAAAATAAAGGGTAAACGTCTTCTTAAGGTTTTGTCGATTTAAGGACTTTTTAGCTTTATAACAATCTTAACGTAAAAAATAAAATCTATATTTCAGGTAGTTGTTGTAGTAGCTAAATAGTGTCAGCCTGATCATGGTCAATATCATTATAAATTATTTGTAATGATAATATAATTTTATTTTGTGTTTAGAAGAAACAATTAATTTTTGCATATATAAAACTTGGGATAATATTTTTTTTTTATAAAAACCTAATTAAAAATTGAAAAATAGGCAATAAAAATTAGGCATCTGTACAATTCTTAATATATGTATAATAAAAAACAAATTTAATTAGGTTAGGCCTTGGTAATTATTTACAAATATATTATATAATGAATTTATAATGCACACAAACAAATTTTATATGTGATGTTGTTAAGACTTAAGGTCTTAACTCGAAATACGTGATGTCTGATGATAATTCGTTTAATTCTGTTTGCATGTTTTTTTTTCAAAATTCTTTTCTCCATCAATTTACTGACTCATTTAAGCTAATGTTTGTGAAGGAGTCAGCGAGAAATATTAAAACAAACAAATTGCAAGTGTAAAGAATAAATTTCATCGAAATTCCAGATGAAAAATGTTAGTATTGATCTAAGATGTTATAAATTATATACTAGTCGGCGAAAGAATTTATTTATAATAAAAAGTCAGGTTATGCACATTATTATCCAAAAAATTATTGTAATTTTAAAATATTCCATAAGAGATGGAATGTATTTTGTTAGTCTTAAAATATAATTTTTTTCTATACATTTATAAAACTAAATTCGGAAAACTGACAATCGCCCTACAATTTTAAATACTCAAGTAAAAAGTTATTGGACCCAAAATATAATAATTATCAAAATCGTTTTAACGTTGGAGACTTTAAATAATTTAACTAGGTCGATGATAAAATATGTTGTTTTTGTTTTCGAATATTTTCTTATTTAGGACATTGGTGTATGACTGTAACTGTTTGAACAAGCACACAAAACCAGTATTCTTCTTATTTTAAATAAATAATACAACTTAAAACGTGTTTTCAATACGTTTACCCGTTTAAAAAAGTGAATATACAATTATTTAGAAAAGTAATGATAAAGGCTTTAAATTTTTAATGTAAAAATAATTATAGTTATATTATTTATGACCGGATGTAGACAATTTTAGGTGTTCTAAGACCAATTGTAGGAATATGGATAAAAATAAAATACAATACAATACAAAAAGTATATGTATTCATGATATAATTTATATATATTCTTTAATATTATATAAATAATAATATATTATAAATATATATACAATTTTCTCATTTCTGTGAATTCTACCCAAAAGTATACAACACATTTATGTCTATATCGAATATGTTTAACATAATAAAACTCCAAGGTCATTTATACACTAACGCATTTAATAGCGCGAGAAATCTGAGTACATCTACCATAAAGGAGCTTTTGTATGTGTATTATTATGACTCATATGTTTTTTCATACCGATACGAATTTAAGGTAAATAAAACGCAAAAAAAAATTACTAACCGTGTGTTGTTTACGCATTTATACCATACAACGAAAATTAAGAGCATAAAATAAAACCTTACATATTATGTTGGAAACCCTTTAAACTCTTTTTTGCCTAACGCTTTTTTGGTAACACTTTTTTCGGTTATGTGCCAGAGCTAAATCTCACCCCCAACCCCATTCTCACCCCTATCTCCTATCCCCTATCTGCTACCCCTATCTTCCACCCCAACCCCATCCCACCCCCAATCCCACCCCCAATCCCATCTCCGTGTGGTAATTTTTCGTTACGCTTTTTTCGGTTATGTGCCAGAGCTAAGACATGAAAATGTCAAAAGAAAGCAGAGTTTAAACATTATGTTATCTTTATAAATTGGTCACAAATATAAAATAGGCTCTCTCTATGTAAATGTATTGTTATAATAACCCATCTATCGTTGTTAACAGTGTAATGAAATATTTTCATTGTCTATTTACACACTCACACATAGCAACCCTGAAATTGACTACGGTAAAAGTGTAATTTTCCCCTTTTTATCGGGGGATTGTCTTTAACAACAATAAAATAAGTTTGATCACAGTTTTTATTTTTTTATGAGAAAATTCTCTATGTTATAGTTCCATTCTAGATAATATATCTTCGGGCTAATTTTCACGACCTAAATCCCTAAAACTTTGCTTCAAAAAGTGAAATAAAGAAAAAAATTCTATCTCTTCTATTGGAAACTGTACGATAATATGATCGCACTGTATTCAATTAATAAAAAATATATACATAATTTTAAATCGCTTCGTAATTTCACGTATTATGGATTACATTTTCAAAATTAAGCGCCGACTTATGTTATATTAAATTAACATTTAAGCAAAGCATATTTGTTTTGAAAAATATTGGGATCAATTAATTTTTTTTTCTTTATTTGTAGTTTCAGGAATTAAAATTATACTTAAAGTAAAGGTTACCAAGGTGTACTGTATTGTGTAAATCTATTTGATCTATGAAAATTGCTTTTATATGTATTCGAACAGAAAAATAATATGCAGGGACAATAGCTACTGTGGAATATTGAAAACAACAATTCGCATAAAAATATAAAAACTAATAGTACCGACCTATGTAGAACAAAAAAAAACAAGTTGTTTTTCAGAGAATGAAACATATGTACAAATAAGAACAGTTACAACGACAACAACAGCAGAAAACACAATAACAATTTCGTTTTAACAGCAAATGAATAGATTTTTATTTGAAACGCTCGATAAAATATCTGTTTATATTTTGCATTGCCAATTGAGAACAATTTAAAAAACAACCCGCTAGGTTAGGTTAAGGGCTGATCCAATGGTTGAAATTATAATAATATTTTCAACCATTATACTTGCTGGAATTCGAAAAAGAACATACTATGCAAAGGTTATTTTATGATATTCATATATATATGTATATATGAGAGTTTTTATACTGAGGATTGAGAACAATACATTGACAATCTTGATTGAACGTGTATTGGGAACAGCATGCTTACCTATTAGACATTGAAGAAAATGCTCTTAAGTCAGAATTCAATTGTAGCCAAAAACTGTTGTGAAATGTATAAGTTTGATTCCAGTGAATCAATATGTGTTGACCCATTTTAAGGAGGTTGAAGTGGCCTGTTTGTTGGACATTTTAGGCCAACTCAGAATGGTTAGATATCAATTATGTAAACATATTTGACTAAATCGGCCACTTTTCTAGGGTAATGTAGAAATCGATTAATGGTATTTCATTTAAAATTGTGTTCAAGTCCTATTTTATTTGCTCAAATTTGTCTTTTCGAAGTAAATGAATCAGTTATTCAACAATCGACTTCCACAATAACACGCATTCCTGCATTCAATCCCTTTAATGTAATCGTTGAGCAATTGATTTATTTATTGTATGTTTAAACGGGTTAATATCCAATTACAAATAAGAGAAGAATAGCAACATAAACATAGAATTTACACAAAAATAAAAGTATACAGATTAACAAAACAGCTGACAAATACAATGGATTTCAACAACAAAAATTAATAGATAAAGATCAACAATATTTACATAATTTGATTATTTAAATAATTAACAAAAGCTTCTAACGAATTTTTAACAAATAAATCAATATTATTTTTATTTACTAGTCGCATTATGCGATTAAAAGGGGCCTCACGACAATAGTTTGAGAAAGGTCAACAGTCTTCCCAAAGCAGTAAATTATTTAAATGGTAAAAACGACAATAGATAAATTGTTACAAAAGTTATACTACTAATTATTATCTAATTTTCCAAATTATGAAAATATCCAAAAGACACATAAGCCTTACATCTACTTTTTCCAACGAATATATTTTCTATAGGATATTTTAAAATTGGAAAATATTGTTGTAAGTGTAAAAACTAACGACCCAATAACCGCATTTTTTCCAATCTATTATTTTTCCAGTTTGGAACAAGTGGTTAACAGAAAAAAATGGTCTCTCGAAAATAATGTTGATTAGGAAAAGTGTACCATGGAATAACCTGGTTATTGGTAAAAGTGATGTCATCCCCTTTCAAAATAGTATGCCATCACAATGGCAACATTTGGGCGTCATGTGTTGCTTATCAACTAATTTTACCGTGATAACCGATTTTTTTGATTTAAATTGTTACTTATTGTTTTTTTTTTATTAATGTAGTTTGAACATATTTAGGTATTTATAAGTATTATGTCACGAAAACGAATCCGTGATCATGACATTTTGGAATTGCTTGGTAACGGCCGTGACTCGGATTTTTGTTTTGTACCCCAACCCGTTGTTGCCCGCTGGCCATCCTAATAGCATTACAAATGTTAACCTTTAACGCCCAAATGCCATTATAACGGCATGTCTCAGTACTGAGCTAACAAACAAATTTTCAATTTTGTAAATCCCTTAGTTGGAATAGTATTTAAACGAATCCGTGAGCAAAAAATTGGTTTTTTTCATTTGGATCATTATTCGGGTCTGGGAGGGTTATGGACTGAGGACATGATAATATTTAGTTTTACACTAGAGCACCTGAACATCTTGATGCACCGCTGCACTCAAGTATGACGTGATCGTGGTTTCTCGAAACTGAAATATGTTAAGCCACGTTAAGGAGTACCTTGTCACAAGACTAATTAGACAGTTGTAAGGTTATGTTTATCGAGAAAGCGTTGTTCAACGGTGTAGACTCGGATGAAATAATCGATAAGGCGGCTAATAAAAGTTAAGTGGCGTCCAAAATTGTTATTTAAAAAAATATATAATGATTTACATATATATATGATTTTTTTTTTAACAAGTTGATTTGTATTATTATTACTGTACAAAGTTTCTCATATTTAATTTTTAAGTTTTTAGTTTAATGGCTGTATTATAACGGATAGGAACTAATAGCAAAAAAATGTAAACAATACACACAAAAAATTAGAAGATAAATATTGCTTGTCTTAGCTTTTTATTATAAGAAGAAAATATATAAGTAGTTAGGATTTCATACAAATGCGGTATTAAGTCAGCGTGTTTCGATTTTATAACGCTTAATTTTAAATTTTTTCTTATACCATAAGTGATAGAAAGTCGATTCTAAGCTCGTTAGAATGAGCTTGTCAAGAAGATAGAAATTATGAAAAATTAATTTTTTAAAAACAGCTTTCTTTAATTAGGCGCAAGTCAGTAGATCAGAAATCTTCTTACGACTTAAAATAGAAATTTATTGGACCACCAACTATTTTTTACCCTTTTCCCAAGAAGGGTTGGAAACTTTTTCTTTCTTTCATTTTTTTAGATGTAGTTTTAGGGCTTAGAGTTTGACTAATATCTAAGTGTGGGGCTATAACATAATATAAGATTTTCTCGAAACCCGTACTCAACTGCACTGTCAACAGCTGGTATGTATCTCAAAAACAATTTTAGTTTATTGTTAATAATTAACAATTACTACAACTTATTATGGGAAAAAACGACTACAATTTATTATAGACAGATCTAAGACGACCAACTCCAATCGTGCATCCACCATAATACTGAAAATATAGTTTTAAGCACAAATTGTCATTGCAAGTACGTATTTGTTATTGGAGTATGCATAAGTTTTTTAGAAAAATTTAGTATATTAAGGGCAATAATTGTTTTCTTGGGTGTTATTCACCATTTAATTTTTTTTACAGGCAAAAAAAAAAAACAAAAACACATTCTGTTGTTGCGCTGTTGTCGATTCGTCGTTAAAATATTAAGTCAAACGATTCGATAAAAATATATACCTACATGTTTTTCTCGAATATTCAAAATTGTTTTTTTCCCTTTCAGGTGTCCCCTTTAAAAAATATTTTCCTAAAAAACTACCTTTTAGCTTCTATAAAATGGGAGGGACGGAGGGGAGTTCTAGAAAACTTCGGACCATTTAAAAACTCTTAGGGCTCCCTGAAAAATTCGTCAAAATTAAAAAAGTTACTTAGGGCTATGCCTCGATTGATGTCTTTCGAAAGTATAAGAAAATTGAATTTAGGCCGTTGTCTTTGTTTTCGAGACTCGGCTATACCGTGCAGTGTACACACCGGCCAAATGTTTT
This sequence comes from Adelges cooleyi, assembly GCF_023614345.1. NCBI lineage: Eukaryota > Metazoa > Arthropoda > Insecta > Hemiptera > Adelgidae > Adelges > Adelges cooleyi. The sequence continues at coordinate 78,013 of NW_026095920.1, read as the reverse complement.
TCACTAGCTCTGCTTAGGAAAAAAACGAACAACAAAATATGACGTAGGTATCTTATGCGACCAACTGTATACATAAAACAGTATGAAATACGAACGAAATTCTCAAAGTCAAGTTCAACCGGTAACAATACTTTTCATAATAACAATGATAATACTTTACTGCACAATCTGCAAAATCTGACCCTCTTTCAAACTAGCAAACAATCTTGAACCACACCGCAAAAGCCGAAATAAATGCTTGCAAATTATGTACAGGAAAGGGTTAATGATATTTAGTTAGAACCGGGCCCGTACTGGCTGCTCTTATAGGGGGGGGGGGGGCTCTGGGCGCTTAAACTGTAATATATAATTTAGAAGGTAGGTGATTGTTTTAAATTGAGGCCCAAGAACTGGTATTATATACAATTTGAGGTTTTGTTAAACACTGAGAGTCACTTAAAATGGACAATAACTTACAATATAAAATAACTGTAACAATATAAAAGTTGTTTTTTAATTACGATTAATATGTGAAAACACTAGAATTGGTATCATAAAAAAGTAATAATATTGAATAGTTTAGTTGCTAAAAACCAGTGTTTCAATTTTAAATCAAGTGTATATAGAATAGATTATACCTTTTTTAATGACATTTTTTACATGCATATTCATTAAAATACAGAGGTATTTAAAAAACCGAATATTACTTAATTTTAACTTATCATATTATTATTAAGTTGTAAATTAAAAACATTTATTTTATGCTGTCAAATTTCTTGACTTTTGGAGATCAATTTTTGTTTATTTAAAGTGATACAAACCATACAATTATTTTTTGTTGCTTGTCATCTTCTACATCAATGTTGTGTATCAAACATTTGTTCAACACCCCTCTAAACCTTTTTTTGTAGAATCGTCTCCGATATAATTAAAATTTGTAGGTATTTGTATTAAATTATTTTTTGCTTCATCGTAGTTTCTATAGGGTTTTTTAGATTGCCGGTAAAAAATCTTACAAATAATTGGTTTAGTCTTTCCGTACTAAAAATAAATAAATGCAAGCTTTAATTTTTTTAAACTAATTTACAAATACGTCTTATAACAACTTAATAAAAAAATATTATCAGAATTGATATCATCAATAAATTTATTCACGGTAAACGTGCAGATTGTTATTCTTATTGTAAATGACAAAATGTTTAATATTATTGTACCTATTATATTGTATTAATTATCATGGAGCTTTAGAAGAGTGCCAAATTTTATTCAATTAAAGACTAAAATGCGAATTTACTCTCTCAAGTGTCTAACCGACCGATTTCTTTTTTTTTCTGTTATATTAAAATTTACTATTTTCTCTAGGTGGGCTTAAAGGCCGATTTTTGTTTTTTTTTTAATTTTACTATAATCATTTCAATTAAAATTATGTTTAAATCCCATTTTAATATCTCAAATTTCTCAAATTTGTAGTATTCAATTCCTGGTCTTTTTAAGTAAATGAATTGGTTCTTCAAAAATTCACATCAACAATAACCTGGACAAAAAAACGGATAAGCTCAAATATTTTTACAGAATTAAAATCAGATCATCCGAAGTAGGCGTAATAATTTTGTCAGGTCTTGAAGTCTAAATTGGTTTCATGTACTACCAAAATGACTTTAAGTCGTAGAACAAATTGTATACGTTAATTCTAGTACTTATAGAAGCGTATACAAATTACAAATGAACCTGAAGACAAATTGATACGGTCGAAATTTATTAAAACCCTTTTTTTATTAAATATTACTTATATAATACTGATGCTTAAAACCCGCCCGTTTTCAATCTCCATAACATTAGTCGGTTATTATTTTATTATATACGATTTTTTGTTAAAACCTTTTCAATTGCACATGAACGTAGAAAATACATGAATTTTTAAGACAGGGCGGCTAAAGAAAATTATGTGGGAGGCTATTGCCCCTTTGACAGAGCTGGACAAAATCGTTATCTAAATAAATAGCGGCTGTTGTATCGTTACAATGATTTATTAAGTTGTGTTTTCCGATTTATCAGGCTATCTGCTAAATAACAAGGCAAATTTCGAGGGACAGAGGCCTCTCAGCCTAAGTACAATCCAAGTTGCAATACACGAGCAGAAAAATATTGTACACGTGCGTCGTTCAAATCATAACATGTTTTCGTGTTAAACTAAAAATATATGTAGGTTTATCGTGTACGAATTTATCGGTTTGAAAAAAACAACAAATATTATGTAACCATGACACATTTTATAAACCCAAAATTATATTTCAAACCCCGTGAACCATGTGAAAAATACATAGGTTTATAAAAAAACCCAGATATGTAAAATATTCTGATGGCTAAGGCTTAACTTCTTTTTTGTACATGACAAATTTAAGTTACGCTTATATAAACAGAAACGGACCGTTTAAAACGTCCCGAAAGGTCTAACTTATAGCTTCGACATGTTTTTGATACTTTTTTTTTTGTTTTTTACCTTTGACGTTCGGAGTTAACTCACAAACGAGATTACATCATCTCCCCCCCCCCCCAATCTATATGATTTAAAAATTTAAAAGGGTAGAATACACGAGTAACAGAAACAGAATGGAATTCATCCCGATTTTGGAGAATTTATATCTTTACAATAAGATTTAAAACTAAAATTAAAAACGTACTACAAACATAGTTTGTATCGAACAAGTATTGAAAAATGTCTACCCGGTTTTCAAAATAATTGTCGGTTTACTCATTTCAGAGTACCTACGGTTAAATGTAGAGTTGTTTTCGACGGAAAATACACAGGCGTGGAGGCCTGGTTAAGAATGTCGAGGTGGAATATCTTCGGTTACTTTCAACACGGTCTACGTACTAATTCTGTAAGCTTAAGAAGTATATTTAAAATGAAAAGTATAAAACAAGTACCCATCTTTCCCTTAGTAAATTACTATTTTTTTTTGTTGCATATTATTGCTTAAAACACAGCGCCAGACCGACACTGTATTTCAATTAGGTTTATTTTGGTTAACGTTTCTTCTAAATTGAGGTAGACAATCCTATGATATAATATTATATTGAATAAATAAAAATAAAATAATTATATAATGTCGGAATATTACAACAACTTCTACAATCGTCAAATATATTAATTAATATTTAAAAATCAACGTGGTCAAACCTAACCGAACCATTTACTCCTTAATAATATGTGGTGTTGGCCACACAACAATCACCATTGGTAATCGTTTATATTTTGTGTATTTGACACAATTAAGAGGAGTTTTTTTTTTTTATGTTAGGCGGGGTTTTATCCCGTGCTACCGCCAAACACTTCCAAACTCTAATTCTATAGTGACTTCCGTGACTCCCGAGTCCTGTGATTATATTATGAAAATATATTATATTATTGTCAGTACCAATTTGTATGTCTTAGATTTGGTGTGCAAACGGGAAAATTACAAATTACTATTTAAATTTATGCTGTCACTAGTACTGTCTTGCGGGCCGAATGAGTTAATTTCTGTAGTGGGTCGAACACTGTCCATCCCGCCACTGAATCCAACTCTACACAAACGTTTTTGACTAGCTACTGATAAATTTAAGGAGCACAGAATTGGGTTATTGTACATAATGAATTTAATCTATTAAATTCGTTAATTTCGTTTTATATTGTATTCTTTATTATCAATTGCACATTTTAATATACAATATTTATTTTAAATATTGGTTAAAAACCTTTGGCAACAAAGGCCATTGTAATGGTTAGGTTTAGGTTTATTTTTAGGGTTTGTATGACGCTGAGAGTCACTTAAAATGGACAATAACTTAAAATAATTGTAACAATATAAAAGTAAATTTTAATTACGATTAATATGTGAAAACACATTAGTATCATAAAAAAGGAATAATAATGAATAGTTTAGTTACTAAACCAGTGATTCAATTTTAAATCAACGGTAAAGAGTAAAGATTATACCTTTTTTTAGTGACGTTATGGAGTTGTAAATTAAAAGCATTTATATTATGCTGTTGAATTTCTTGACTTTTGGAGATCAGTTTTTGTTTATCAAAAGTGATACAAGCCATACAATTATGTCTTGTTGCTTTTCATCTTCTACATCAATGTTATGTATCAAACATTTGTTCAACACACCTCTAAACATTTTTTCGTAGAATCGTGTCTGATATTATTAAAATTTGTATTTTGTATTTGTATTGACTTTTGGCTTCAGTGTTTGTAAAATTAGGTGAATATTAACTAGGCACTAATGGATTAAGAGAGACCAGAAAGGACCATGGCCTTCAAGATCGAAAAAAGACAATTAACATAATTAACAACGCTTAATTGTAGCTTTATTCCACTTAATGATTTGATAGTGTAATTAATTTTTAAACATGCTGTCGAGGCTTGGACAAACAAATTTTAAGCATAATATATATTTGAGATTTTGAAAATCCATAGTAGTTTGGGTAACATTTAAGTACAGTTTAGTCTACAATTCTAATAATTTTAATAGTATTAATTTATGAAAAAAAATGATTTTATTAGTCGTTTGCCATTTGCGTGTTACAATGTACGTGGTTTGGATGGCAACCACGTTGTGTGTGATTATGTATTTACTATTAATAATAAATAATAATAATTTTGTCAAAATTAAAAAGAGAAATAATTTTTATAGATTATTATATTACATCTATAATCTAATGTCTAAAACAAAAATTGTTATAAGCATTGTAACAAAAATTAATTATGGGCGTACAATTAAAATATTATTAAATTATTAATATTTTTAAATGCATTATTATAATATTCATTATTGAAAAATAATATCGGTAAAATGGTATCATTTCTATAGTCATTTATTTTGTAAATAACAAAATATATTTATATTGGTAAATTGTATCTGCTATCGTACATTTTTTAATCCGTGATTGTTTTTTGTAATTAGTTATAAAATTAATTTATAGATTGTAAAACGTTGTATTCCTACATTAGTGGTAGTTTGTTAATTTGAATACAACTACGGAAGCCGCGATTTGTTCACAGTAATAAAAAAAGGTTGCCTTCATTGTAGGTGAATACCTCCTACCCCTTTAAAAATGTACTTTTTATAAGTAATAACTAGTCAAATATGTTAATGGGGGATGCAGCATGGTTTTTGAAAACAAATATTAAGTAGAGATATCAAAAAAATAAAAATAAAAACGCCACCCCATAGATAAAGTTTTTCTCCATACATTGTAAGAATTTGGTAAATATACCCCTCAAGGAGGTCGGAGCTCAACTAGTTTGTATGCGTTTTAGACTAATAAGCGGTGCTAAATAAGACATACTTCTCAGTTCTCAATGTTGGATTTTAATTTTTAAAATATGTATGCATTCATTGACAAATTTACTAGGTTTCTTAGGAAGGCGATTTTCAATTTTCTCTTTTGAAGACCTCAAAAATTATTTTTGAAAATTCAATGATAATTCCCGAATTACATTTGAGTTTATTTTAGGCATACCGAATTTTTAATCGAAAATCGTCTTCCTAAGACACCCAGACAATTCGTCAACAAATCTACACATGTCTAATTTAGCACCGCATATTGGTCTAAAACGCATGAAAACTAGTTGTGCTCTGACCCCCTTATAAGGGGTAGATTTACTAAATTCTCACAACGTATAGGGAAAAACTTAATCTATGGGGTGGCGCTTTAATTTTTTTTTTAAAAACAATTTATAAAGAATTTGGGCCCTTAAACTATTTTGAAGTTGTAATTTGAACGTTGATCCCTCAGGGGAACACTTAGTGTTACGGGCTTAGCGAACCCGGGGCCCCGAGCTGAGGCGTAGGGAAAGTGGCGCTCCCATCGCCCAGTGCACCTTAATACGTGTACTGCAGTAGCCCTACCCTTACCTTAATTGGTTGGGGTAGTCTGGTCCTCCAGTTTGGGGGTTGAGCGTCGGGCTAACAACTCGACCTCTTAAAAATTTCACCGTTAAGAAACCATCAAATAAGCCTCGGAACTGGATCAATCATGGAAAACAACTGGAATCGGAAAACGGACTAAATTTGGGAACTTGGAACATAAGAACTTTAAATAAACCTGGAGCTCTAAAATATGTACTCGAAGAGCAAAACAAGTATAAAATGGACGTATTAGCTATACAAGAGATCAGGTGGACTGGTAACGGGAATATCAAAAAAAAAATTATAACTCTTTTCTATAGCGGATCTGAAAATGGAAAACATGAAAATGGAGTGGGTTTTATGGTACAGGACAAAGTACTACCATGCATAAAACATTTTTCAGCAGTCTCAGATCGGATTTGCTACATCCGAATAGCAGGTAGGCTATTTGACCTAGTCATTATAAACTGCTACGCACCAACGGAAGATAAAAATGAAGACATTAAAGACAATTTCTATGAAGACCTGGAAGGAGTATATGATAGTTCACCGTTACATTGTGTAAAGATGGTAGTAGGGGATTTCAATGCGAAAGTTGGAAAAGAAAATAGGTTTAGACCAACAATAGGACCAGACAGCTTACATAACATCAGTAATAACAACGGAACCAGACTGGTCAATTTTGCTTCTTCGAAAGACCTTATAATTAGTAGCACATATTTTCCCCGAAAAGGCATACACAAGCATACATGGAAGTCACCTGATGGTAGGACGCAAAATCAAATAGACCACATACTAATAAACAAAAGACACGGTAGCTGCATTCAGAAGGTGAGATCGTATAGAGGAGCCGATGCAGATACCGACCACTACCTACTGTATGCAAAGTTCATTCTAAGACTATCAGTGAAATGGAAAATGGCATCGAAAAAAGCCAGAGAAAGATTCAACGTACAAATGTTAGAAAATATCGAAATAAGTAGAAAGTACGCCGAACATCTACAACAAAACCTAGAAATGACTAATAGTCACATAGAAAAGACGAATGACATGAACGTTTGTGTAAACAGTAGATGGACACAAATAAAATACGTAATGACTAACAGTGCAAATCAAGTCTTAGGAATGGAGAAAAAGCAGCGAAAAAAAGACTGGTTCAATGATTTATGTAGTGATGCCGTAACCAAGAGAAATGAACTGAGAAAAAGAATGTTACAAAATTCCTCACAGGAAAATATTGATATTTTCAAAGAACAAAGTAGGCAGACAAACAGAATTTTGAGGAGAGAGAAACGGTTACATGAAAAGAAAAAGATAGAGGAGATTGAAAGGAGTAGATTCAATGCTAGAAAGTTTTTCAATGAAAGCGGAAGTATCAAAGCTGGTTTCAAACCACAGACAAGAATACTTTCAGATGATTTTGGAAACCTAATCACAGAAGAGAAGGAGATAGTGAGCCATTTCAAAGAATACTTTAATCAGCTCTTAAATCAACCAGTAGTAGAGGAAGACAACGAAACTGTCTATTACTATACAGCAGAACCGAAGATAGAAAAACCTAAACAAGAAGAAATCGACAATATAATCAATAAGCTTAAGAACAATAAAGCACCCGGAGAAAACAATATAGTGGCCGAGTTACTGAAAAAAGGGGGTGCTAAAATAAGAAGAGAAATTATGGAGATGATTTTAATTATATGGGATACAGAAACCCTTCCAGAGGACTGGAATACTGCAGTAATATGTCCTATATTAAAAAAGGGGGATCCGACCAAAACAAAGAACTACAGAGGTATATCTCTCTTAGACACGTGTTACAAAGTGTATACGTCATTAATATTAGAAAGGATTAACCCATATGTAAACGAAATAGTCGGGGAATATCAAAGAAGCTTTAGAAAAGGTAAATCGACATTGGACCATATTTTTACACTGAGACAGATAATGGCTAAGTTTTATGAATTTGATAAAGAACTGCATCTTATATTTATAGACTATAAGCAAGCTTATGATAGCATTGATAGGGACAAACTATGGGAAGCACTGAAAGTACTAGGCATTCCTAAAAAGTACGTAAGTCTTATAAAAGGATGTAACAATGGAACTGTGTGCAGAGTTCGTTTCCTGCAAGAAATGTCTGAAACCTTTGAGGTAAAATCAGGCCTCAGACAAGGTGATGCTCTATCACCCACCTTGTTTAATCTAGCATTAGAAAAAGCAATTAGAGAAGTATGGGACGGTCGAAAAATGGAAATATGTGGGGAACGAGTAATATTGGCATACGCAGATGACATTGTAGTAATGGGAGAAACTAGAGATGAAGTCATAAATACTGCGTCCAAACTCTTGAAAGCAAGTAAAACCATAGGGCTGTGTGTAAATGAGGAAAAGACGAAATACTTAATGGTAACAAGAAGAAGTCCAAACATAGACCACATAACAGTAGATGACTATAGTTTCAAGAAAGTGGAGGTATTTAAGTACCTAGGTGTTAACATAAATAGCAACAACGACATGCATGAAGAAATCAATGATCGAATAGCATGCGGCAACCGATGCTACTATAGCATAAGGAGACTCCTTAAATCAAAACTACTGTCACATAACTCAAAGACACTACTGTATCATAGCTATCTACGACCAATAATCACATACGCGTGTGAAACATGGTCACTGACCAAAGGAGACAGCAGAAGACTAATGACCTTCGAAAGAAAAGTACTGAGAAATTTATACGGCCCGAAATTCAATGCAGAAACACAAACTTACGAAAGAAGGAAAAATCAAGAACTACAGGAGTTATATAACAGGCCAAATATTATTTCATATATAAAAAGCAAACGACTAGAATGGTTCGGCCATGTTTGGAGAGCGGATGGACAAGTAATAAAAGAAGTCTTAGTTAACAAAATAAATAAAAAACGTTCATTAGGAAGACCAAGGACCCGATGGGTGGATGTTATAGCTCAAGATATCAAAAACATAGAAGAAGAGTCATCTTTTGACGACGCATACGATAGAGAGAAATGGAGAGGTTTTGTGATGGCAGCGATGGCACTTAATGGGCCGATAAGCTGAGGAAGAAGAAGAATTTGAACGTTGAACGTACAACATATCTCTTATCTCCTATATCTTACCCTAATCTCCTACCCCTATCTCCCGTCCCTATCTTCCACTCCTAACCCCATCTCCGTGTGGTAACGCTTTTCATTGCGCTTTTTTCGGTTATGTGCCAGAGCTAATTCTCACCCCCAACCCCAACCCTATTCCCACCCCAACCCCATCTCCGTGTGGTAACGTTTTTTTCGTGACGCTTTTTCCGGTTATGTGCAGATACATAAAGATGTGACGCGGTATAAGCTATTGTCTTATACAATTTTTTTTTTTAAATATGTCGTATTTATAAAAATGATTCAACTGTATTTTAAGGTATCGGAACTATTTTGTTTATAAATAGATTGTATTATGTTATATAATTTATACTGGAGGCAAGTTTTCTTTAAATACATTTTATCAATCCAATATTTCTGAAAGCATTTTGTTTATTATAATTCATGATTTATTGCATGATTTATTCCACACTAATGCTACTAATTTTAGGGGTTAATGACTCGAATGTTGATCCTGTTCACCGACATAGAATACTGTGTCTAAGGCTTGCTAAACATTTATCCAGAAGGTGCAATAGTTATTGGTATCATCAAAAGCGCGGGGACGAGGCACCTCACTTTAATTACAATATTATTCTAGGAACCCATGAGTTAGATTATACTGTTTTAGCTAAAAATATTATAAATTATTTATTATATTAATTCTAATAATATATTACCTACCTAACCGTTGTTTGACAAATATTTCATTACAACAAGAAATAACCAAAAAAAAAAAAAAGATTCCGTACTGATTCTTGAGTATTTTTTTTTGTTCATATATATTTTTTGTTATTTTTCTGTATTTGTTGTGTTTTTCGCAGTAGGGCATTTGATTTGTTTCTTTAAATTCTTTATCTATAGAAAGCCTTTATTTTGAACTTTTTATTTTGTGAATCGTTGTTAAAATATTGATCATTTTTTTATAATATGTCCTTAGCCTTATCCTTGGACTGAAAATAAAAATGTATTTATATTTATTTTATAAAATAAATTTAGTTATTTGGACTGTACGTATTTTGATCCAACAACAGTATCTCACATATAGTATCTCAATGTATGTTATCTAAACGTATGATTTTATTAATATACTAGCTGGCCGAGCATCTTCCAAAAACTATTTTTAGTAATCGCGTTAATATTATAAAATTGGTACATAGAGCATATATTAAATATAATATAATTAATAATAATTATATATAGAAGACTTATCTTAAAAACTAATCTGTAGCTTACATTCATAATTTAAAAAAAGAAATTGTAAGAGCGAATTATTCGTTTGTACTACAAAACTGACATCAGCTGAAATCTGTGTTTGATGTTCGACAATATAGGACAACAGCACGCGCCTATACAAAAAAGTCGTACACTCTATGTACACACAATGATTCTTAAAAAATATATCCCGTAAAGTGTAGAAAAATGTTAAACGCTATTGTAATAAATCTATATAATTAAGTTAGTGTTCAATATCAGTTGTCTCGGTCTCCTTTATAGTGTTTTTTGTTAAAGTGTTCAACATTTGATATTATATTATACCACTATGCAGATTTATTATTTAGCATTTATTATTTTATGGTCAAGTCCAGGTAAATAATACGTTTTATTAATGTACAAATTATTTATTTATTTATAATTCAATTGCAGCAAACTATAAACGATAAGTTATGTACATAATTACTATGGAACTTAAGGCTAACTAATGTATTTTGTTGTTTGCTCAATAGTAATAATAGATAGACTAATGAGTTTTGAAATGAAACAGCAAATTAAAACGCTTTATTGAAAATGTATGACGTCCAATGTGGCCTGAAAGAATTCATCCTCTTTCCGTCGAAAACAAATTATTGTAATCAGACTATTTTGTAAAGGTCGAATAATGTAAAATCGGGGGGGGGGGGGGTGTATGCTACACGAATAACTGAATCATACACTCGTCCCATAAATCAGCTGTTTTGTTAATTTTATTTGGCATGTTCTGATTTGAAGGTTATATGGCGCAGCCTAGGTCTTCCAAGGCTTCGTCTTCCAAAGCAAGTGATAATGAAATCGACCACACCGACTTATTGATCAGCGACATAGGCAACCTCTATCAAAGCGGCAGGTATGCGTTATTGAATTTGTACCTATTAACTTTATTATTTTACTAATTTTCCAAGAACGTCTTGTATACAGTTTATTAATACTACCTATAGCCCAAATTAAATTATATTCTGTTAAAATTTTAATCTGTTATACCTGTGAAAGATGATGAAAGTAAACTGGAAGGTGTCTCGTTTAGCTAATTATAATTTTATTTAAAGTAAGTACTAGGTAGTGACTAAGATAAGATTGAAGCATATTAATTGTAAGACACATTTATTAGCCAACTATCTTAGTTAGATATTATACAAAATGTATTATTACTTTTTATGTTCGTGTGTGTATTTTTAATTAATTTCAAGACTTATTTAGTTATTCAGACGTTTTTTTGGTTGTACAAGGAAAAGAACTGCGCGCCCATCGTAATATACTAGCCTCACGAAGTGAATATTTTAGGTATTTTATTCTTATCATTAAGTATATTTCTTTAGGCCTTTCTTCTAGAGCGGATGAAACTATTTGTTTTTTTTAATTCACAATAGTTTACACTTGATTGTGACCTAAAATGAGACCCCTATTTTTTTAAATAGGTACTTTCACTAATTTTTAACGCTGTTACCGCCTTAATTATTTTGACGTATTTAAAATTAAAAAAAAAACTTGTTTTATATATTTGGACACTCAAAACAAATGGTTTCATTATCCCGAAAATGGTAGAGTACAATTATCTAGATAACATTTGAGAAAGATATCATTTTTATCTTTTTAACTCCATAATTTAATGTTTGTAGTAATATAGTGTACTATTTTTAGGATCTTATTTTTTGGAGGTGGTACAGAAACCTATGATTTGTATGTGCACATAAAAGATGTATCAATAAACTCATTTAAAATAATTCTTGAATATATTTATACTGGCCGAATACATTTAAGTGATTTTGAGGTAACGAATAATCGACGCAGCTTAGCGGTTATTAAACGGCATAAATATAATTTTATTTGTGATCGTTTGGCCGTTAGTATGTGTTCGATCTGTTATTATTTATTTTTCAGGATGAAGAAATTTTAAAACTACATAAGCTTTCGGATTATTTTGGGATTTCACAATTAAAACTTTCATTGAACGAGTATTTTCAAAGAAGCATTAACATAGACAATGTATGTACGTTCCTTGATTTGACAAGACATTATGAAAACAAGGAGCTCGAAGTCGAATTACTTAAATTTATCGACGACAACGCTGTGGAAGTTTTGAAATCCTATGAATTTATGGATTTGTCATCTGTAATGATATTTTTTCAAAAAAAATAAAAAATAATAATAATATTGCTAATGTTAGGTGGAAAGTTGAGAACCAATTGTTTTGTTTTTAGGAAGTTCTTCAAGAAATTCTCGATCGTGACTCGTTTTATGCTCACGAATTGGATATATTTCGTGCGGTTTGTCGCTGGGTCAATAAAAATCAAAACGAAGTGGAACGTGACACTAATATCAAAGTCTTATCGGCCGTCAGGTATCCGATAATGAGTGCTGAAGAACAGTCTCAAGCTAGGGAATCACAGCTGGTTAGATCGGATTTAATTTCAGCTGCCATGCAATTAAGAAGAAACACGTGGCCACAAGATAAGCCTCAATTTCGGGGACAGCTTAGTATGCTTGTTGTACACATCAATTTGTATTTCGCAAAATTTGTTGGTTTTAATTATTCAATTTTTTAGAACTCAATGTGCATATTTTTTGTGAGTATCATAGTTGTCTACTTCCCGATTTGAATGTCATTCATCAGTCTCAGGGTTTTTCGCTTTCAAATAACGACTTCGGTACTAATATGATAAAGTTGGTTACTCCGTCATTTGTAAACTTTTTGGAAATATCGTTGTACAACGCACGGTTCACTGACTTACATAAGTATGTTTTAAACTAACAAAAATATTTTATACTGAAATGGTCATTATTTAAAATAAAATAAATTATTTGTCGCTATGCTTGAAAGAACTTGGTTAAACGAACACGACGACCTGAGCGAGTTGTTGCCGAAGGTCTGTCCGTGGACGTGGCATCGTCAATGGGTGAGCTAGAAAGTTCTTCTTCGGCAGGTTTGGCCGGGAAGTGTTGAGTTGACCCGGTGGGCTTGTGATGAAGTAAGGCGGTCAATGGATACGGTCGACTACTTGTCCTTAACCAAAATGTCGAAAGTCTCGTCACCACGGGTTAGAACTGGATAAGGTCCGGTGTAAGGTGGCTGAAGAGAAGTTCTAACTAAATCGGTGTGTAGCATGACATGAGTGCATGTTGCTAGATCTCGATGAAGGAAAATTTGACCTTTTGAGTGACGTGATGCAGGAACGGGACGGAGTTTTGAAATTACGGTTCGGAGAATTGCCACAAAGTCTGAAGAGAGCGGTGCTAACGTTCAGCAAGACCGTTTGATTGTGGGTGATAACTAGTTGTCCTAGACAAGTGAATACCGAAAAGTTTAGCTAGTGACTGGAAAAGTTGAGATTCAAATTTGTCATCCCCTGTCAGTAGTTATTTGAAGTGGAACGCCAAAGCGCGCAATCCAGGAGAAAACGAGTGCTTTAGCGACAATTTCAGCAGATATGTCTTGTAAAGGTGTAGCTTCCGGCAATCTGATGTACCGATCTATTGCAGTTAAACAATATTTGAATCCGTTCGAGTAGGGAAGGGGACCGATTAAGTCGACGTGTACATGTGGTGGAACAGTAAAATTACCAAATGGCGCAGAAATGCGTTTAGAGACTTTGCTTCGTTGACATTGAAGACAGGAACGAGACCATTCACGACAGTCTTTGTTCATTGAAAGTCTTTATGGAAAACTTTAATTTACAAACACTTAAAAAAGTTTAAAAAAATGTCAGAATTAAAACAAAAATTGTGAATGTTGGGTTAATAGTATCGACGAGAGAACCTAGAAAAAGTTCTTATTATTATTGATACCATTCCAGTTCAGATTTTAACTATTAAATTAAAATAAAGTAATGAAAATAGTACTTTTTAGAGTTTTAGTTGTATTTTAATATTTATTTAAAGCTTATTGTTTTAAATTAATGAATGTTCGATTATATTAAATATCTATACCTTATATAGATATTGAACAACATCACATATTTATATATATTATAGTATTATTTATACAGATATATAAAGATTTGATGTGGACAGTGTGGTATAAGTTATTGTCTCATAAAATTGTTATTTTTAAATATGTGGTTTTATAAAAATGATTTAACTGTATTTTAAGATACCGGATCTGTTTTGTTTATAATTAAATTGTATTATGTTATATAATTTATACTTTTCCACAACTCTGTTCCTAATATTTAATTTTATTTAATTTTTTACAAATCACTATTCTAAAAGCTATTCGAATTGTTTGATATTTTAGGCGTTACTCTTATTACATTGAAGTTTCAAACGATGGGCAAGATTGGGTGCGTGTTGTTGATCATTCAAATTATAATTGTCAAGGAGTTCAAGAATTGTGGTTTCACCCACAAGTAGTTCGGTATATACACTTTGTTATAACCAACAGGAGTGCTGCTAATGAGACTTTTAAAATTTGGAATGTCCGTTACGATTCAAAAGATAGGGTGGGAATCAACCAAATAATCGACCGACGAGTTCGGTAACGAAATTCGTTAGAGTTTAACTCGAGGATTGGCCATATGTGTACGCTAGCGATTTATTACAACAAAGCAACACGTATGATTGTGGTTTATATGTGTGATTACATGCATTTTTTTACATTTCTGATTCACATTTTTTCAATGCACCTTTATTAAATTATAGCAGGGAATGGCTCTTTTAAAGAATATTCTAAATTAAATAATACAAATTAGTTCAAGATCACACCTATTTTTATAAAAAAGAAATTTGGTTCTTAAAAACCTATCAAAAATGGTTAATAAAAAAAAAAATTAATAAATTAATAATAATATTAAAATAATAAATAAATTGTGTACTCGATAAATAGTACCACAGATTAGATAAAGCATGAAAGTAAAACAGGTTAAGTCTTATGTGATGGTACATTTTGTTTATACGTGTATAAGAGAATCAACAAAATCATTTGATTAGACTATACTGTAAAAATGTTTTCTCTTTTTGCGATACTTAATTTAAATAACAATGTATATATTCAAAATGAAATGTAATAATTTGTCAAAAATCTTGTTATAATCAATGGAAGCATAATGGTGTAAATTTTATAATAAAATGTACAAGTCTTCTATTTAATTGTAAAAATGAAAATAACTTTATCATTTCTTTGCAATGTGAAAAACAAACGATTTTTAAAAAAAAAAACTCTTAAACTAACTATGATTTATACACCAAAAGTAAAGAACCAAGCATAAAAACAGCCTAATAAAATATTGTAAAATGCATACAGATTCTAAACTTAGTCTACAAAATTAAAAAAAACAAAAAGGGTGAATAATAATTCATACCACAATTAAAAAAAAAAAATTATATTATTTGTATCGTTTATATCGTTTACCTTATTTAGACTTTTTGTACAAAATATCTATGAAAAACAAGAAAAAAATCATACAACACATTTAAGTTATACGATAATAATAATCTGAAAATTAATTTTGTCAACAACTGCTGTTAAATATTAAATAAAACAAATGAAATTTAAATTAAAAAAAAAATTATTTTCTTAAAAATATTCAAATCGTTACAAATCGTTTTAAAAGTCATTAGTTAGAAATTGGAATATTTAAGTATAATATTCTTTTTATTTGGCTTTTTTGTGTTTATCGTCATACAACGTAGTTTAAAAATAAAGTAGCTGTATAAAGTTTATAAGGTATTATTTATGTAATTTTGCTTGATTCAATATGAGAGCCCGTTTTTGTTAAACTAATCTATTACATATAAAACATGAACATTTGTTTCACACTTTCTGTGGAGGCGTTCATGAGAGTTTACATGTTACTGTTTTGGCTAAAAATAGATAATTAATATAGCAATTAATGATTATTTTTAGAGCCCGGTGATTCAAGCTTAAATTCACTGCTATATAAATTTGAATTTGGTTATATTGTGTAAAGAGAATAGACAAAACACAAATGGTAAAATTTTATTTTGGAGAATTAATAAACTTCTGTTAAATACAATGTGGTTACATACTACTTTTTTAAATACACAACTATTCTTTTATAATTATTATTAACTCAAGACAAATCTTAGCATTATTAAATTATACTTTATATAATAAAATAAAATCAAAAAAGACAAATTTCCCAGTCTTTTTTAAGCTCTCTAGCCTTTTATTAAAATATTTATACAAAAGACAAAAAACACCAATTTATTGTAAACTCATAACAATCACTGAAAACAAATTATTAGTAGTACCATATATGGCTATATTGTAGTATCTAACATTTTCCCGGCAACATAGTCGAACACACGCTAATAACAAGGCAAAAATATAAGAAAAAATGAACTGATATCAAAGAGTGAAACGGGTATAGCCAAATGATATGTGAAATAACAACAATAATAGTAGTGTACCTATACAACTTTTTTGTAACGTTACCGGTTTTTTTTCAGACGGTATCAGACTCAACTGAGTCTGATGAACTGATGTCAGTACTGACAAGCATAAACGAGGAGGAGGTAAATACCAAAAATAAAAATGTGTCGTTTGTTGAGATACTATGGGAATACGACCCTAGAATGTACTTCTATTAAACTATTTGTAATTACATCTGGAAACTACAGTTTTTCATTTGGAGACTTTTGTTTATGCTAACCATCGTAATAATAACACATAAGAGCTATATATTAGTTTGAACTTTCAATATTAAGACCTAACCGTGAAGCAAGATTTTTATAGACAAGATATCTTTACACATGCCAATTAATCAGATAAATTCATTACTATTAAGTCAATTATAGTGTTATTATAGTTATTGTTGTGTTTCTTTTTTTATAATTGATCAAGTCCACGATTTGACTAAGCACGTTTTAAAACCGCGTACCGACCGTATGTCTGTTTACATACTTGATCAAGGACAGATTTGCTCGGTTTGCTTTAAATCATAATTTAAAAAAAAATTGTATTAGCGCGTACTGGTTGGTATATCTTCCAGTATATCTGGCCAAGTACTACCCGATTTTTTTATTTTTAACTCTCACTATTGAATACTCACTAGTTGAATAATAACTTTAAGAGCTTGTTGTGAGTAGGAAAAACAAAAATGCTACACACTGACAGTGATGATTGTAAATAAATTTAATAATATGTAATCGATCAACACGATTACAAATACCTTTTTCATCTATAAAATAATTTAAACATGTATAATAATAGTCTTAACAGCAATTATTTTTCGAAGAGTTTATTTGAAAGATTTTATAACGTTTCAATAATTATAAACATTGATTTTCTTTTACAGGTTTTTTCGTTCGGAGATCCAAGAGTTCTGAAATCGTAAATCAGTTTTATTCAGGATATATATATATGTTAATAAGCGAGGTTGAGAGTCAATCAATGATTTTATTTATATATTTGTTGTCCAATTAATGTTTAAATTATAAAAATTTTCAGTTAAATTTATTTTTGTAATTAAATAATAATTAAAGTTTAATATGTTTGCAGCTCAAATCTAAAATTTCGAATTATACAATCAAATAAATATTTATTTATCGACTCGAAGAAAAATATTGGCATATATAATATACAAATGATTATGTTTAAAAAAAAAAATAAATTTAATTGTTGACATGGATATTATGATCGATATTATAGATGACAACTTTCAATATCAAAAAGGTAGTCGCGAACAACAACTTTAAAAAAAGGAAACTTTGTAAGTAAGGGCCCATCGACTAATAGGTTTTTTTTCGGAAATAGTTTCAAATGAATCACTATAAAGAAATATATATTTGGTAAATTTGTTTACTTTCTTGATTTTCAAAAAAATTAAGTATGTACAGTAGTTGAAACGATAATAAATTCGATGTTACTTGATATTTAACTAAGTTTCTTGTGATTAGGGAAAAAAGCTACACACAGTGAAATAGTTGTCTTAGCTTTATTATAAGATAATGTACAGGTTGATCAGATTTCACACCCATACAATAATTGTTTGAATTTAAAACACAACTGTGTGTTACATATAATAAGCGCTTAAATTTCAATTTCCTCTTAAGATATAAGATGGTTGATATTAAGTGTATTAGAGCATGTCAAGAAAATACAAAAAATTAATCAAAAAATTAATAAAAAATATTTAAGTTTTTTACATCAAAATAATTGTCAATTTTAACTAAATTTTTCTCAAGTCACACAGATCTCTGAAACCGAAGAACGGATTTGGTTATTTAGGGTCTAATTTAGAGCCACTTTGGCATATTATTGAAGTGCAGTGATATTATTGTATTTGATTATTTTTCGCTAATAAACATTTGTGATGTATATATCCAGGCAACGTGTAAACAGGTTGTTTATAAATACATTGTGAATGCATTGTGTAATTTCCCATCATATATTGAGCACGATTTTTGTTTTATTTATTACAAAATAATTATAATTTAATACAACACGTTGTATTTTGTTTTATTTATTCGTATGATATTTATTACCCTTTGTAGAGACTTTACGAAGATAAGTATCAGTAATTTCTACTGATCCAAGAACCAGTTACTGATAAATGATGATGGTACAAACTACAAGACGATCCCGAAAAATGTTGCAGTGTTGTGAAAATTGAAACAAAATGTGTCCCTTTTAAGGTAGGTAAAAAAAAAATTATACATCATGGATCATAACGAAATCAGTCTTCACTGAAGATCAAACAGACGAAAACAGACCGACGGAAAATAATCCGACTGATCTAAATAATCATACCCCTAGAGATAATCAAAACACCTTGCTCGAAGACATCTAACATCAAAAAACAAATGAGCATTGCCTTAATGTTGGATCTCACCTGACGAGCTTTTTTGGGGCGAGGCGAATTTGGAGTCATCCGTTGACTTCACTGTTGCTTGGTTTCAGAATCGTATCCATAGCACCGAGATTCGTCGACACCTGTGATGATCTTGGAAAAAAAGTTTGGGTCATTTCGGAAATCTTCTTTTTGCATGTTTCCACACGACCTTCTTTTTGCTGTGCAGTCAGCAGTCGAGGAACAAATTTTGCAGCCACCCTTCTCGTTCCCAAATCGTCACTTAAAATACGTTGCACCGAACTTCAAGACACACTCTAGATTTTCCTACAACTTCTTCAATGGTCCGTCGTCGATCATCTACCCCATCGTATTGTGTTGTCCTCTGACTTCTCTTCTATTATTAAAACTGCCATTGACTATACATTTGTAATATCATTGTATTTGTTGTAAACAAATTGTGTTAAAATAATTTGTTTGTATTTAGTTTAACACAAGCTGTCCCGACCCGGCGTTGCCCGAGATTTAGTTTGCCTGAACCGAGTAAAATAATTACAAATAAGATTTTAAAAAAAGTCAGTTCTCTAGGCTGTACGTTGTAACATACTCCGTTATAGTAGTCATACCCCATCTCGGCTTTTTAAGTAGTTTTTTAATAATTGACTGCTGTTATTCTTCGGAAATACGTAAGACAACTAAATAGTAACATTTTTTGACTGCTGTCCTCAATGGATCACACGACCAAGACATGAGCGCTTCTTTTTGTACTTCACGATAAAACGATACCCGTTGCTTGACAAATGCTATTTCGACTTCTGGACAATTCTGTTTTCCATTTAGATGGTCACATCAAAAAAATAAATGTAAAAGAAATTTCTGAAGAAAACATTGAACTTTGTTACGAAAAAATAACAGTTGACATCAAAATAAAATTAATGGTTATTGTTTACAGTTTATTTATCGACCAGGCAATTTTGATTTTCAGTTACCAAGCGACTTACTAATCATGTATGACGAACAAACTTGGCAATGTTATAAAACAGGTAATTAGAAAGAAATTATCTCAAAGTCAAGTTATCGACAAACTCTGGCTACTGGTACTGTCGGAGATAAATGTATTTAAAGGACGAATCAATAATTAAAAAAAAAAAAAAAACTATTCACTCACATGCTATGAAACGTTTTTGGCTTATAAACTAAGTGGTATTCAAATAAAAGTGCCAGAAAAAAAATTATCCAAAAATCTATACAATGACTACCAACCATGTATGGAATTAATTATATTTTATCATCAGGTCAAACTATTTGGTATTGAAAATATAATTTGTCATTTATTTTTAATAGAGTTAACTGTTTACGAGCAAAGTATATTGTGTTTGAAACCGAAAAACCATTTGAATATAATGTGTATATTACACATGTTTTTAATTTTTGTATGATTACTGTTAAAACTATGAATTAATATTAAACGAATATAAGAAAGTTGTATGTTGTTTGAATATTTTCCTAATTTGTACTAAATAATAATTACTATTTGAATAAACTTTAATATAAAAACATACCTGTATTGGATTGGTTGACAAATGCTTATCCAACAATCGTCGTACCGTTTTCAAAAATTCTCGGTCTCGGTAAACACAATCGGGCATCGATAATCCAGCGAGTTTCAATCACTGTTATCCATTTAAAAAGTCATAAAAAAAAAAACAATACAAAAAAATTGATCGAGTTAATGTAGAAGTAAAAATCATAGATATTGTTTATTTATCGACTTGGCGATTTTGCTTTTGTCCATCGCTAAGCACATTATTAGTCGACGACGACTAAATATTAATATATCAACTATAGTTATGGAAACCCGAAAATCGGTGTTATCACAAAAAAAAAACACGATATTTAGGCCACTAAAAAATCATACAAGTATTAAATATTATTATGATATATCTTTGGTCCCGGGTAGAAAGGGCTTAAGTCAATTTAATCAACTTTTCAAGACAGCCGTTTGAAAGTTTAAAAATGTCTACACGTTATAGTATTACACCACGAATATTCTTCAATAATATGAGTAATATTCGTCACTAAATTATGCCAATTGAACCAAAACAATCAGCCAAAATCAATCTTTAAATCTACGGAAAAAAATGTTTTTGTGAAAAATTGACTATAGTTAAAGTTATACCTACTTAAGTTAAATATAATCGATAAAATTGTAAAATTAAAACATAACACTATAAATTGATTTTTCTGATGTCAGTAGAGTCACAACAGCGGAACAGTGACAATCGCTCTGTAGATGGTTTCTGCAAAGGGTCGGAAACGTTATCAAAAATCTAAAAACATGGATACATCCGAAAATGATCCACATAAAGGTGTCAATTGACATTTGCATTGGTACCACTATATGCCACGTCTTAGACAAATACACATAAAACAAATGAAGGGCTGCGGGGAAAAAAGATCAATGTCGATTTTTGTTGAAAACGAGATTTTGGTACCAAATTTGTATTTGTATTGATGTATTGTATCTTTTATGCGCTCGAACCAGGGAAAAAACAAATTAGTCGAGAGTAACAACCGGAAGTTTAGGCATACAGGCAAAATGTATTACGTTTTGAAATTAAAAACATGATTTTCTCAGAATGTTCAAAAATTGACAAACCGTCTAAGCCCCGATCGGTGGGAATAGCGAACGTTAAACGTAAGAGATTATATACTAATGTAAAATAAAATAAATATTAAAAATAATTCCACAGCCAAAATCAGCACGATATAGTATATCAATTAAATTAGGTCAATTGTAATACAAATTTTAAAACAAATTTTTTTCTAGTTTTTTTGTTCCATTATTTGTTCTTGACGATTGAGTAGACAATAGTACTTTGGCAGAATATACATACTTTAAAACACCTTAGCATACGTAGGCAATTGTAAATGGGGTTAACTTCTATGTTACTATGAACCGTAATAACCATTAAATAACTAGACTGCATTTGCTTGTGGTATTGTCGAAAAAACAAAAAATGTGAAAATAGTTTTTGATCTGTTTAAAATTTATACGAAATCTTTGGTAAAAATGATACCCACTCGTCTTTTTATGACAGTAAATTGTTTTTTTTGAGTTGAAACATAAAACTCTGTTTTTCTTAAAATGTATTCTTACATGTACATAATAATAATAATATAATTTATATAATAGGTAACAGAATATGTTATTCAGAATACATTGTTATTAGACAAATCTGAAAGTCAAATGATCTTCGATACTGCAGCTTTCTTGGTAAATTTTACTGTCGTTAGTAAGCTAAAAAAAGGTATTAAAATATTATGTAAAAAATAGTTTATTTAAGTTAGACTCCCTTATAGCGGTAATAAGTACAAGGTGTTTCCATTTTAAATAAAATCTTAGGATTTACTATTATCCATTGTTTTAATTTCGAAATAATTGTGATTTAAAAAAAATCAGACTATTATACATGTGTAAAATAATCGTTTGCTTAAAAACATTTATATATTCATTATATAAATATAATAGTTTAACATTTTCAGCTTAATTGAAAATAATTTATTAACGGCTAGTATCTTTGTAAAACACAACCCTCTTTTTTTAATTTCTACATTTCCCTGGATGTAATTATATGTCTTAAGTGGTGAAACAACATTCATTAATTAAGACATTTTAACTAAAAATACAAGTTGAATTTATAAGCGGTTTAAGTTTAAAGCGGTAAACTCCACCTAATAAAAACAAATCCAAAAAATGAAGTTTCACTTCAGCTGCCCGTCTCGCTACGGCTTTTATTTAAAATTATTAATATTAGCCACAGCATCAATGGCTATTGGGTGAATTTTAGCAAACACATTTTTTTATAGAACATGGAAACGGGACGATTTTTGGGGAAAATCCAATTACCACGTTAGTTTTTAAAAATATTGTTTAGTTATTAAGTTATTATGGTTTTCTACTTTAGTTTTGTATCAATAATCATAAATCAATTAAAAAAATAGGAAGGATAAAAAAACCTACGTTTTTTAATACTTTTCCTTATTGGTGAATGTATAAAATATAATTATTGATAAAATTAGTAAGTAAGAATTTAACAGGTAAATTCAACACTATATGTTATTTCTTTTAAATTGGGTCAATTGTGTAATACCTACAGTTTTAAAACATATTTTGTCTTGTACCTTTAGTAGGTAGTATAATATGCGTAACCGTGTTTTTTTGTTTCTTTATTTGTTATTGACAATAGAGTACATAATAATACTTTGGTAAAATATGCATATTTAAAAACACCTAAACATACGTAGACTATTATGTTAAGTCTATTAACCACAATAGAGTTACAAGAAAAACATGACTAATTTTTTTGTAGATAATATTTATATTATACAATTATCGAAAATTATAGGCTTAAAATGTTCAGACAATAGTGGATACACTAACTGACTTTTGAAATAAATAAATAGTTCCAATTACCGTGATCTTTAATGGATAATAATATAATTAATAGTACAAAATGTGTACTAACTCGTGATCAAAGCTTTAACTAACAGATAAACAAACATACTTAAAAGTCCATGTAATATATAGAAAGATCTGTAAAAAGATTAGTGTATAAAGCCAGCTTACAACGAACTTCAAATAATCTACTTTGGTTAATACTTTGGTTAATATACTTGGTGATTAGGCATGAAATTACATTTTATAAAAAAGAAATCAAAAAAGAAGAAAAGGAATCAAAAGTAAAAGCTGGAATAGATGGAATAGTTGGAATAGATGAGATAATAAAATACAACTTTACTTATTCAGCGAATATTTTTCTTATTGAAATTTGTCTTATTGAAAGGTATATGTAATTAACACATTATAAATTTGATAGGTAACAAATTGTGTTCTTTTAAATACATTGTTATTAGAAAAATCTGAAGGTTGAAACACAATTATGATAAACAAAACTGAACATAATATACACATATTTCTAAGCATATGAATTTGAAGATATGAGTAAGAGATGAATAGAAGAGATGCTATCCAGTTGAAATTCATAAGAAATATTTATGTGGCATGCCCCCACACGTCAGTAGACTCAAATTTAGCTTAATTATACCAACATTTTTCCTTAAAAATCTTGAAATAATAAACAAAAAATTACCAATAGAATCTTTACTGATTTAGGAAATATGTATATCCTCAAACCCGGTTATTGCATTCTGAGCTGTAGTCACTTATCACAGTAATGTAGTCCATAAAGACCAAAGCAACAAATCTAAAATTTAAAAACTCCCACTTGTATTTTAAAGTCAATTATATTTTATATTTGGTCCATTATTGGATATAACAATATAAGTGATGGGAATTGTTTAATAATTATTAATTTAAAAAGCCCGTACAGTGGGGTCGGGGCATAGTGAGGACCAGGAGGCCACAGATTTGCAGGAATTATTATAAATAAAAGTAATCAAATTGTTAGAATAACTGTGGCGAGTACCTAATTAAACATTTACAGTTAATGTATTACGTTTTCCTGAATCGGAAATTTTTTATAATTTTAACTTATAACAAAGAGTTTTTGTAAAATCATTTATTGTTTAAATTGTAATCCAATGTAGTATTATTATTTTTTATCAAAACCTAGCTGTTTTTCACAGTGACTGTTGTGATGTAAACAAATGGTAAGTTCTTATAGGTATCACAGACTTTAAATATTATAAGAATCTTCGTATTTTACAAAAAGAATTTGCATGGTTTTATTATCCATTTTATTTAAGTGTTTTACACTTAAAAAGCATTTTTAGATCAAATGTTCTTTTTTGCACAAACGTTAGCAATACTTTTTCTAAGACTTAATATCATATTTTCCTACAATTTGTATGGTATACTTTTATAATGTATAATAATAAACATTTCTAATTAGATTGTAATTCCGAATTTTATCGGTGTAGAAGAATGTTAAGTTAGTACTTAGAAATTTTTTCAGTCCCATTCTACCCAGCCCGGACCGATCTAGCCCAATAAAATAAATGTAAACTTTTTCAACTTTTAACCCCCCAAGTACCAACTAGATGAAATTTCAAAGCTTATTAAGGTTAATGATATTTTTGGGTTTAATACTGTGTACATCGGTATTTAGAACTGTTCTAATTATTTCCACAGCATTATTGCACTCCGTATTCAAAATTTTTGTAAAATTGTTAATCTTAAAAAGCTGTGGTAAAGTATAGGCTAAGAAGAGATGTTTGATGTATCGATAGCAAACTAAAAAAAAATTAAAATGCTGGACATAAATTGACCTAAAAATGTATATGAAACCCTAGTTGATAATGATAAAATATAATTGCATTAATATGTTAAAATAACACGGCAATATCAAAAATTGATTTATTTCTGCCATTGACTAGTCTTTAACAACCATTCCTAATCCTGTATAATACCGATTTAATTGTATATTTTTAATCTAACAGTTACAGAGTAACCTATACTTTTTTACACCACTAGTGTGAAAAACTTAACATGACTCAAAATTTGTTATTCATTTTGATAGAACACTTAAATAAATAAGTTTCTAAAAAAAATGTATAGTTTGGCTGTATTGAACTAGGTCTTAGAACAAAAAACGATAAATTACATAACAATAGTACACACAATTTTTTGGCGAACCCAAAAATAATATACACTCCCTTCCAAACCCCTTCCAAATGAGACGAACAAATTTGGTGCAGCAAATATCCTTATAAATAATGTAATACATTCTACTGTTGCTCTAGTATAGTATTCAACTTTTTTGGTGCTTGACTTTAACTTAATATCCAAAAGTTCATATATATTTTAGCATTTAAAAATCCATACATTTTAAGATACTATTTGAGTTTCTTAATAAAAATGAATTCTAAAATGATTATTTTGATTGCAATATCCGTAATTTTCATTGTAATGGCAACGTATACAGGTACATGAAAAACAGTATACCAATGTAAAAAAAAAAAGACGTTGACTTTTTGTTATTTAAAACAAGTTTTTACTTTATAATTTACTTAACTTTTTATCGTTATTAATTAATTTTTGTTATACAAATCTATTTTTCATGTTTTAGGTGTTGATGCAGGTAAGTTTAAAATTGAATAACTCAATTTTTATTTATTATATAATAGCAGTTTTTAATGACTTAACCAACTTTTAAAACAAAATTTATGTAGACATTTGTTAACCTATATGAAATAGGAGGTTTAAAAGAAAAATTTAGGAATGTTTGTTTGGTACTGTTAATAAATAAAGAAATACACATTTTTTTTGTGGCTTCTCAGACAAAAATGAATATGAAAATATATTATATAGCTTTTTTTGCACAATTATTTTACATTTATATCTTATACGTGGAACATATATATGACTATATTAAACCTAAACGCTTTTGGATTAAAATTAAAGTATACAATTTATACATGATAATTTATACACAAGGATAACATAAAGTATTTAAGTAATTTTTTTTCAATATTTCAGGTGACCCGGAAGGTAAGTTAATGGATAATATCAGTTTATGGGCTTCACAAATATACTTGCAGTTTTAAAATTATTTTCAATAAAGCTTAAAATGTGTATAACATGCCTTAAATTGTCGAAAATAATAAAACCTTTTACTTGTTCATGAACATAATATACTGTATTATTTTGCATATCCAGTTATAATATTATTTTAAGATTATTACATGTGGCTATGATAAACTTTAATGGTTTTGGATCAAAAGAAATATATATAAATTAGACATGTTGCACTAGGGAAAAAATATATTTTCGATTTTTTTAGAAAAAATTCCCCCTTCAGTAAGTCGTGGTGGACTACCACCACTACATACAGGACCACCACCACAACGAAATCCAAAACCACCAAAACTACCAACACCGCCTTCAGGACGAGGACCATCGCCAACAGTGCCTCAAGCACCAATACAACCAAAAAAACCGTAACCAAACCACCTGGTAAGTTTTTATGATTTTATAAAACTTATATTGGTTATAAGAGTGTAATTCAATATACAATTTTATCATTTGTTTTTTAAATAACTGAATGTCGGATGATAGAATAAGTTTTTGTGATTTACAAACATACTTTAACCCATCATTTAGTGCCTAGCGTTGCCCAACTTAATTAAAATTAAAATTCATCTGTAAACGATTTTTTTACACAATTTTTTAATATATTTTTTTTTGTTTAGCTCAAAACTAATTAAATTTACCATCAAACCGCAGTATCCAAAATCCGTGTCACAATCTGAAAATTAATAAGCTTAATAATATGTGTATATTGTGAAATGTTCTACTTTGTTTATCATAATTGTGTTTCAACCTTCAGATTTTTCTAATAACAATGTATTCCAAATAAAATATTCTGTTACCTATCATATAAATGTTATTATGTCTATTAAATATACCTATGTACCAATAAAAATGATATTTACCGAATAAGTAAATTTGTGTTTTATTGTCTAATCAATTCTAACAATTTGTTTTGACTTCTGCTTCCTCCTCTTATTTTTAATTCTTTATTATAAAATGTCTATGGAAACGTGATAAATAGTGTCAATTGCTTAACTTTAAAAATTATAACAAATATAAATATACAATGTATAATTAATTTTGATTATTTACTGTTTATACTCATTATGCTATTGATTTAACCTTGATGCTTTGCCTGCTGGCATCCCGTAATAAACTCATTTTCTGTTATATAAACTCATTTTAAGAAAAACAAAGTTTTATGTTACAACTAAAAAAAAAACCTGTTTACTGTCATAAAAAGGGGAGTAAGCATCATTTCTACTAAAGGTTTCGTATAAATGTCGACTATATCAAAACTGATTTTTGGGGTTTTCCGATTTTATACTACTAGAAAATTCAATAAATTATTCAACGAGTATAATTTTCGATAGGAATATACTTTAAACAGAGTTACATACAGAGCTTGTGATCTATATCTCTATAGATCAAACATTATCATGCCGTGTTCTACGACAGTAGCCTCAATTTTAAATTATACTTTTTCCTCACCCTCCCCTATCACGGGTGATGGACATATTTTTAATTTACAGACGTAAATTTAAGATATTATAGTTGAAAATTAGTCAGAAAGTAGGACTCTATCTATAACATATTGAGCAGGGGAAACATCAGGACTACAAAAATTTGTTTACTGCCAAAATAGTGTGTTTTTTTGTAATTTGAAAATTAGTTTATCCTTAGTCATCAGAACGTTACACAAATCTGTTTTTTATTCAAAGCTATGTATTTGTACACGAGTATTCTATATTTAACTATTCATCTATAATTATTGTAAAATCAGGGTTCCACAATGCAAGAAAATAAATTGTTCTAACATTTAAATACACAAATAATAAAACGTATTACTTTAAAAAAAACTACTTGTATTCGAAAAAAACAATAATAGTTTTGTGATGTATAATGTTAAAACTGAAAAATATATGATACCTAGAGTTTGTCACTAATTTAGATGGCAACAGATGTCACCATCGATATATAATAACACGTCTTTGTAAAGACAAAATAAAACTATTTAAAGAGTTGTAAAATCTGTATATTATCATGTAAGAATATAAATCGATGGGTTTTGTGTAAACATATGATTGAAATAAAATTTTAAAAGCAAGTTGAATGCATAAAATATCAATAATAAAATATGTAAAAGCGCTATAGCTATATTAATTAAGGTGTAAAGTAGTAGCATACATTGTATTAGTATGTTACCTAATATGTATGTGATAATATTCTATCAATATAAAACATTTTTTAATGAAAATTGGGAATTGACCAAAAAAAAAAACTATACGTTTTTTTTTTGTAAAATATAAAACAGTTGTTAAGCTTAATGGCATAATGTGTTAAGCTTTAAAGATTTTTTATTGTTTTACATTGCTACAGTAAATTCAGAAATATGGTTCAAACACTTAAATACACAAACGACGAAACCACCGATAAAAACAACATGTTTTTTCTAAAGAGCAATAATAAAGTTGAATCTTTATGACCAACAGACATTTGTTTACATTGCAACAGACGTTGTGAAATATTCGAATACATATAATTTTGTTTAACTCTAAAAAGATCTTTATGTAGCTAAATATATTTAGAGTGGAAACAAAATCACATGATGTGGAAGAATTTTACTTAAAGCTTATATTCAACAAGTGCACTATTATGAATGTATCAAATATTTCATATGTTGAAACATTTTTTGGGTAATTTTCAGATATATCCATGTCATTAGTTTATTCCTGATGTCAGGTTTTTGCAAATTTCACGGTAATAAAATATGAATAAATATAGCGGATTCATTGAAAAAGAGTAAAAAAGTGAATAGGCTGTACACAAATTAAAAACAGCTTAGTGTTTAGCTATAACCGAAGAAATAGCCATTCTGTTGTGCGTTTGAACCTGTACATCTATGGTTTAATGTATAAAAATATATTTATCACGCAGAACGACATACCTGAGTGTATGGTTGTTAATATCACAAAAGCCAAAATCAACACGATTCTTAAACGGTTCATGATAATTCTAATGTAAAATTAATAAGAAATGATCACAATTTTAACAAATGAGCAATACCAACAGTTCACGGTTATAATTCTAAATAAAGCTGACTTGTAACTCGCTTGTTTGTTTTGTACATGTTTCTTTTAGGTTTGAAAAATAACATCTTATATAATTTACGTTATTATTAAATGTATGACGAAAACAGTATTCGTTCTAAGTCTTGTATACTTGAATACGCTCGACGCATCCAAACGTTTGAAAGTCATGTTGAAATTATTTAATAGATAAATGTACATTAAGGAAAGCATTAGTTTTAAAGGAAATAGGTTATCAGGATATGTAAATTATGGAACCGGTACTGATAATTGCGATAGCTTACCAAAAGCCACTCAAGCACTTGTTTTTGTGCTTGTTGCCATAAATTAAAACTGTTAAGTACCAGTTGGCTATTTAACGGCATAGGAGCAACTGAAAAAGCCTATTTAATGAATTTATGTATTGGTTGGATATGTATTGATTTACAAATCCTTAAATGCTTTACAACTTCGAATAACACGATAGCAAATAATAATTAAATATGATTTAACACAAAACAAATTTAATTTTAATATTCTAGTTAAATCATGTTAACTAAGTTTCTTAAACTTGAAAAAACTCTTTGGACAATATTATTTTCTGATATCTAGGTCCGGTGTATTGATTTTATTTGCTCTGGCCAAGTTGCGTTTTTCAATTTCATTTTTTATAGTTGGTAATAATGTTAGCCAATAAAATAAAATAATATACTTACAATTTTAGGTATAAATGCACATTACCAGATACCCTTTTTTTTTTTTGTATCTTTGTAGTATTTTTTACGCTGGTTAGGAATTTCAAGGAGCTCGCGTCGACTCCCAAAGCTGGCTGGCGAGTTGTTTTGTATAGTTAATGAATTACCAACTTAAAGCTTTAATAATTAAGAAAATTATATTGTTGTTCAATACAATATTGACATTACATCGTTGATAATATTATAATAATAACAAAAATAAATAACACTGTAGCAGCGCACACTCGCGTCGCTGACAAATGTATGGTGTGGTGGCGAGCGTCTGTGGCTGCAGTTGCCAGTCGCTACCACCTATTGTTATATATGCAAAAATATGCAAATTTCAAGAAGGTATTGAAGAAATTTGAAACTAGAGGAGTGCGCCAAATTTTGACTTGCGATTCGTAATCAGCGTAAAAATGCTACATGATTGCAAAAACAAAGGGTGGTCGGTAAATTGCATATTTTGTGCCTACTTGTATTTTATTGAAAATAAACGCATTTTCGTTAATCACCGTTGTAAGATAAGGAAATAATTCACAAAAATTGTCATCACGTATGTATACGCATTTATATAGTTCTAATCTGTTCTAAATGGTCACCTGAACCTATCTGAGCGGCCAACTTGTTTGGTAACGTTAGGTCGGCAGCCAGCTATAAGACAAAAAATGCCAAATCTTAACCGTCTAAGCCCCGATCGGTGGGAATAGCGGACGTTAAACGTAAGAGATTATATACCAATGTAAAAATAAAATTAATATTAAAAATAATTCCACCGCCAAAATCAGCACGATATAGTATATCAATTAAATTAGGTCAATTGTGATACAAATTTTAAAACAAATTTTTTTTCTTGTTTTTTTGTTTCATTATTTGTTCTTGACGATTGAGTAGACAATAGTACTTTGGCAGAATATACATACTTAAAAACACCTTAGCATGCGTAGGCAATTGTAAATGGGGTGAACTTCTATGTGACTATAAACCGTAATAACCATTAAACAACTATATTGCATTTGCTTGTGGTATTGTCGAAAAAACAAAAAATATGAAAACAGTTTTTGATCTGTTTAAAATTTATACGAAATCTTTGGTAAAAATGATATCCACTCGTCTTTTTATGACAGTAAATTGTTTTTTTAGAGTTGAAACATAAAACTTCGTTTTTCTTAAAATGTATTAAAAGTTTAGCAATGGTAGTAATATTAAAATAAATATTAAGATGTATAATATTTAGTATTCATTTTATTACTGGAATCATGTTTTGCTTTTAAAGCAAAAAACACATATGCCGTACTGCTCATTACATATGTGGTTAACCTAACCTAATCAGACAAAGCATCAAGGTTAAATCAATAGCATAATGAGTATAAATAGTAAATAATCAAAATTAATTATACATTGTATATTTATATTTGTTATAATTTTTAAAGTTAAACAAATGTCACTATTTATCGTATTTCCATAGACATTTTATAATAAAGAATTAAAAATAAGAGGAGGAAGCAGATGTCAAAACAAATTGTTAGAATTGATTAGACAATAAAACACAAATTTACTTATTCGGTAAATATCATTTTTATTGGTAGATAGGTATATTTAATAGACATAATAACATTTATATGATAGGTAACAGAATATGTTATGTGGAATACATTGTTATTAGAAAAATCTGTTTGAAGGTTGAAACACAATTATGATAAGCAAAGTAGAACATTTTACAATATACACATATTATTAAGCATATTAATTTTCAGATTGTGACACGGATTTTGGATACTGCGGTTTGGTGGTAAATTTGATTAGTTTTGAGCTAAAAAAAAAAATATATATTAAAATATTGTGTGAAAAAATCGTTTACAAATGAATTTTAATTTTAATTAAGTTAGGCTTCTTTATAAATTACGA
The DNA here is from genome assembly GCF_023614345.1 of Adelges cooleyi. Taxonomy (NCBI): domain Eukaryota; kingdom Metazoa; phylum Arthropoda; class Insecta; order Hemiptera; family Adelgidae; genus Adelges; species Adelges cooleyi. The sequence goes on along the minus strand of NW_026095920.1, from coordinate 45,716 downwards.
AGTACAAGACGTTTCCATTTAAAATAAAATCTTAGGATTTACTAGTATCCATTGTTTTAGTTTCGAAATAAATGTGATTTTAAAATATCAAACTATTATGTGTAAAATAATCGTTTATAAAAAAATTTAAGTATAATAATTAAACGTTTTCAGCTTTATTGAAAATAATTTTAAAACTTAACCCATTAACGCCGGTGTTTTTTTTTTTCTTCAATAATTGGTATCTTGGGTGCTTATTTCTTATTATTTTTTTGAGTTTAAAAAAAATAATATGTACTTAAAAAAAATGGATGTTGCCATACGTTGTAACGCTAGGCGCTGATGGGTTAAAGTATGTTTGTAAATCACTAATAAACTAATAAACTTATACTATCATCCGACTTTCAGTTTTTTGAAAAACAAATGATAAAATTGTACATTGAATTACACTCTTATAACCAATATAAGTTTTATAAAATCATAAAAACTTACCAGGTGGTTTGGTTACGGTTTTTTTGGTTGTATTGGTGCTTGAGGCCTTGTTGGCGATGGTCCTCGTCCTGAAGGCGGTGTTGGTGATTTTGGTGGTTCTGGATTTCGTTGTGATGGTGGTCCTGTATGTAGTGGTGGTAGTCCATCACGACTTCCTGAAGGGGGAATTTTTTCTGAAAAATCGAAAAGAATGACAAAAATATATTTTTTTAAGTTATATAAATTTCTTTTGATCCAAAACCATTAAATTTTATCAAAGCTACATGTTATAATCTTAAAATAATATTATAACTGGATATGCAAAATAATACAGTATATTATGTTCATGAACAAGGGAATGGTTTTATTATTTTCGACAATTTAAGGCATGTTATACACATTTTAAGCTTTATTGAACATAATTTTAAAACTGCAAGTATATTTGTGAAGCCCATAAACTGATATTATCCATTAACTTACCTTCCGGGTCACCTGAAATATTGAAAAAAAATTACTTAAATACTTTATGTTATCCTTGTGTATAAATTATCATGTATAAATTGTATACTTTAATTTTAATCCAAAAGCGTTTAGGTTTATTATAGTCATGTATATGTTCCACGTATAAGATATATAAGTAAAATAATTGCGATATTGAATCAACAAAGCTATATGATATATTTTCATATTCATTTTTGTCAGAGGTACCACAAAAAAAAAATGTGTATTTCTTTATTTATTAACAGTACCAAACAAACATTCCTAAATTTGTCTTTTAAACCTCTTATTTCATTTAGGTTAACAAATGTCTACATAAATATTGTTTTAAAAGTAGGTTAAGTCATTTAAAACTGCTATTATATTTTATCGAAAAACTAAAAACAAGGTATAAATTATGTCAGTCATTGAAATACGAATTATAAATAAAAATAGAGCTATTGAATTTTAAACTTACCTGCATCAACACCTAAAACATGAAAAATATATTTGTATAACATAAATTAATTAATATCGATAAAAAGTTAAGTAAATTATAAAGTAAAAGCTTGTTTAAAATAACAAAAAGTCAACGTCTCTTTTTTTTACATTTGTATACTGTTTTTTATGTACCTGTATACGTTGCCATTACAATGAAAAATACGGATGTTGCAATCAAAATAATCATTTTAAAATTCATTTTTATTAAGAAACTATATTCTAATAGTATCTTAAAATGTATGGATTTTGAAATGCTAAATTATATTTGAACTTTTGGATTTTAAGTTAAAGTCAAGCACCAAAAAAGTTGAATACTACTGGTGCAACAGTACAATTTATTACATTATATATAAAGATATGTTCTGCACAAAATTGTTTGTCTCATTTGGTAGGAGTTTGGAAGGGAGTGTATATTATTTTTGGGTTCGCCAAAAAATTGTGTGTACTATTGTTATGTAATTTATCGTTTTTTGTTCTAAGACCTAGTTCAATACAGCCAAACTATACATTTTTTTTAGCAACTTATTTATTTAAGTGTTCTATCAAAATGAAAAACAAATTTTGAGTCATGTTAAGTTTTTCACACTAGTGGTGTAAAAAAGTATAGGTTACTCTGTAACTGTTAGATTAAAAATATACAATTAAATCGGTATTATACAGGATTAGGAATGGTTGTTAAAGACTAGTCAATGGCAGAAATAAATCAATTTTTGATATTGCCGTGTTATTTTAACATATTAATGCAATTATATTTTATCATTATCAACTAGGGTTTCATATACATTTTTAGGTCAATTTAAGTCCAGCATTTTCATTTTTTTTTAGTTTGCTATCGATACATCAAACATCTCTTCTTAGCCTATACTTTACCACAGCTTTTTAAGATTAACAATTTTACAAAAATTTTGAATACGGAGTGCAATAATGCTGTGGAAATAATTAGAACAGTTCTAACTTAACATTCTTCTACACCGATAAAATTCGGAATTACAATCTAATTAGAAATGTTTATTATTATACATTATAAAACTATTCGAAATTCAAATCTTTAAAAAAAATATATGTATAACTATTGCAACATCAAGATGTTACCGTACAAGAAATAAAATAGGTCAAACATAAAAATACTACAAAAACCACTGCAAAACAAAATTTGTATGAAAAACACCTCGTTTTCGATAAAAAAAAAAAATAAAATAAAACTTAACAAATTGTTTTTGTAAAATACGAAGATTCCTTTAATATTCAAAGTTTGTGATACCTGTAGGAACTTACCATTTGTTTACATTACAACAGTCGCTGTGAAAAACAGCTTAATTTTGATAGCAACGTTAACTTTGCTAGCAACATATTTTCATGTTGAAAAATAACCTTGAAATTTAAAACCATACAAATTGTAGAAAAATATGATATTAAGTCTTAGAAAAAGTATTGTTAACGTTTGTGCAAAAAAGAACATTTGATCTAAAAATGCTTTTTAAGTGTAAAACACTTAAATAAAATGAATAATAAAACCATGCAAATTCTTTTTGTAAAATACGAAGATTCTCATAATATTTAAAGTCTGTGATACCTATAAGAACTTACCATTTGTTTACATCACATCAGTCACTGTGAAAAACAGCTAGGTTTTGATAAAAAAGAAAAATACTACATTGGATTACAATTTAAACAATAAATGATTTTACAAAAACTTATAAAAAATTATAAAAAATTTCCGATTCAGGAAAACGTAATACATTAACTGTAAATGTTTAATTAGGTACTCACCACAGTTATTTTAACAACTTGATTACTTTTATTTATAATAATTCCTGCAAATCTGTGGCCTCCTGGTCCTTACTATGCCCCGACCGCACTGTACGGGCTTTTTAAATTAATAATTATTAAACAATTCCCATCACTTATATTGTTATATCCAATAATGGACCAAATATAAATTATAATTGACTTTTAAATACAAGTGGGAGTTTTTAAATTTTAGATTTGTGGCTTTGGTGTTTATGGACTACATTACTGTGATAAGTGACTACAGCACAGAATGCAATAACCGGGTTTGAGGATATACATATTTCCTAAATCAGTAAAGATTCTATTGGTAATTTTTTGTTTATTATTTTAAGGAAAAATGTTGGTATTATTAAGTAAAATTTGAGTCTACTGACGTGTGGGGGCATACCACATGAATATTTCTTATGAATTTCAACTGGATAGTATCTCTTCTATTCATCTCTTACTCATATCTTCAAATTCATATGCTTAGAAATATGTGTATATTATGTCATTTTTGTTTATCATAATTGTGTTTCAACCTTCAGATTTTTCTAATAACAATGTATTTAAAAGAACACAATTTGTTACCTATCAAATGTATAATATGTTAATTACATATACCTTTCAATAAGACAAACTTCAATAAGAAAAATATTCGCTGAATAAGTAAAATTGTATTTTATTATCTCATCTATTCCAACTATTTGCTTTTACTTTTGATTCCTTTTCTTCTTTTTTTATTTCTTTTTTACTAAATGCCTAATCACCAAAGTATGTGCGCGTGAATTTTATAAATTCATACATTGTATGCAGAGTTAAAATAGATAATTTGAAGTATCCATTAAAGATCACGGTAATTGGAACTATTTATTTATTTCAAAAGTCAGTTAATGTATCCACTATTGTCTGAATATTTTAAGCCTATAATTTTCGATAATTATATATTAAAAATATTATCTACAAAAAAATTAGTCATGTTTTTCTTGTAACTCCATTGTGGTTAATAGACTTAACTTAATAGTCTACGTATGTTTAGGTGTTTTTAAATATGCATATTTTACCAAAGTATTATTATGTACTGTATTGTCAATAACAAATAAATAAGAAAAAAAACACGGTTACGCATATTATACTACCTACAAAAGCTACGCATGTAAGCTACAAGACAGAATATGTTTTAAAACTGTAGGTATTACACAATTGACCCAGTTTAAAATTAGTAACATATCGTGTTGAATTTGCCTGTTAAATTCATACTTACTGACTTAATCAATAAATATATTTTATAAATTCACCAAAAACGTAGGTTTTTTTATGCTTCCTATTTTTTAATTGATGTATGATTAGTGATACAAAACTAAAGTAGAAAACCATAATAACTTAATAACTAAACAATATTTTTAAAAACTAACATGGTAATCGGATTTTCCCCAAAAATCGTCCTGTTTCCATGTACTACAAAAAAAATGTGTTTGCTAAAATTCACCCAATAGCCTTTGATGCTGTGGCTATTAATAATAATTTTAAATAAAAGCCGTAGCGAGACGGGCAGCTGAAGTGAAACTTTTTTTGAATTTGTTTGGATTAGGTGGAGTTCACCGCTTTTCTAGAGGAATAAAAATACACACAAATATATATATATATATATTTATATATATATTGAATTTATACTTTCTAACTTATATATGAAATAATGTTACCTTGATGTCGCAATTATTATAGCAAACACCCATAAATGTCTAATCGTTATTATCTTATAAATTCAACTTGTATTTTTGGTAAAAATGTCTTAATTAATGAATTTTGTTTCACCACTTAAGACATATAGTTACATTCAGGAAGTTGTAGAAATAAAAAAATAGAGGGTTGTGCTTTACAAAGATACTAGCCGTTAATAAATTATTTTCAATTAAACTGAAAATGTTTAACTATTATATTTATAATGTTTTTAAAAAAACGATTATTTTATACATGTATAATAGTATGCAATGGCATTTTTTAGTGTGTATGTTTTTTCTAAAAGTATTATTATCATTATCAGATGTTTGACATCATTTACAAGTCTTCGTATGGTGTTTTTGATTATGTATGTTTTGCCAAACTATTATCATCCACTCAATTGTCAAGAACAGATAAAGAAACAAAAAAAACACGGTTAAACGCAAGTACTGCCTACATGAGCTCTGCATGTGAGCTACAAGAAAAATGTATGTTTTTTATGTTTTATTATAATTGCCCTAATTTGTGAGATTCCTATTCATATTTATTTCATTTTAAATTGTCATAAAATCATACTTCGAAATTTCAAATTGATAGTTATCGTGGACACAGATACAAAACAAATAAATTAAATAAAGTACATGTTGGAAAACTATTACTTTTGTAAAATCGTAAAAACATAACTTCTAAGCATTACATAAATAACACAACAAACCCGAATACCTTTCAAAAAAACAACTTGTTTTCGGTAAAACAATTATAAACAGATATATATAATAATATATGATATAAATTGTTTAAAACAATTTGGATTACTAACTTACATACAAATTAATTAGAATATATCAATAATCATCATGTTATCTTTCCTATTTGTTAGTTGATTTATGATTATTATTGGCACACAACTAATCTTATTTATCCTTATACTAAAAATAATACTTTAAGCTCATTATTGACAATGATACGTAAATAACGACCCTAATAATTTTAATCGGTTTTTACATATAAGCGCCTAACATTATAATTTTAGTTAGAATTTCTGTGTTGTACAAAATCCCACGACACGATTTGCGTCGTTTGATAATGTAGACAAAAGGTAAATAACTGTTGGCAACACACATTTTATAAGTTTTTAAGTTAAAGGGTCTGTACACCTGCTTATTTTTGATATAATTATTTATTTTATCACAACATGACTAATACCAGTTAGAATCGTCCTATTTTACCTTTAAAATTATTCATATTGGTCAATAAATGTCTATAGCTTTATATTACATTTTTCAGAATTAAAGTTACTAAAAAGCAACTACACGAAAACTCCACATGAATAATACCATATTATATAATTTGTTGTTTACCAAAAACAAGTTATTTTTTAAAACTTATTCTGTTTTGTTACACATAAGCTATAAAATCACATAATTTTTTAAATTTAATTGTATTGTAGAACACGTTTAATACGTTAAAAGAGAAACCCTGATACTATTACTACCATTTAACCTCAATTTATGGGTATATTTTTAAAACTTTAATAATATTATTACTAAGTAATTCCGCCCCCCCCCCCCTGAATAGAATTAACTACATAAAGAGCTTTTTAGAGTAAAACCAAATTGTATGACGTATTCGAATATTTCTCAACGTCTGTTGCAATGTCAAAAAATGACAAATGTCTGTTGGTATCATAAAGATTCAACTATACTATTGCTCTTTTGCAAATACAAGTTGTTTCCATACTTCGTTTTGTCGTTTGTGAATTTAAGTGTTTTTTTTCTGAAATTACTACAGCAAAGTAAACGAATGACAAATCTTTAAAATTTAACAAATTAAACAGTGTTATATTTTACAAAAAAAATGAATAGTTTTTTTTTTTTTTTGGTCGAATCCCAGTTTTTTGAAAATTATTTTTATATAGATATAATATTAACACAAAACATACTAGTACAATGTATGCTAGAGCCATCGATTTATTTTCTTACATTATGACATACAGTATTTTACAACTATTTGTATAGTTGTCTTATCGAAAACATGTGTTTTCTTACAACATTTGTTGCCATGTAAATTAAAGACAAAGAACTGTGACTAAGTTGTTAGTTAAGTTTTAAAATTTAGTGGCTATCGAGTTTTAGTCCGTGTTTAGATGTATTTCAAACACAAATAATAATTTGAATTAGTATTATTGAGTATTTTAATCTTATTTTTTAATTATATTTTGGTTAGAATCCTAATTAGTTTTTTTATAATAGTTCAACCCAGAACTTTTGGCCCAATGAAGTACCATTTAGCTAAGATATCTGATCTGATACGCTTTACATATAACAAAATCACATGTAGCCCCACGGTGACACTATTAAATATATAAGTATTTATTATTTATATAAAAAAATTAAATGTACCTGTATTATTAGCTTGTTCAATGAAAATAAAATATGTGACTTTTTAAATTTAATTGGGAGTTTTTAAATTTGTATTAAATCATTTTCCATAATCTAAAGATTTATATATAAGCCTATTTACAAAGCATCTAATTTTTTTTTTTTTCGATACTTAAAAAGTTTAATTAAAAAACACTCAAAATTTTAATTTTCTCAAGTGGTAATACAATAGGCATTCTTAGTGAGTCAGCCAATAAAAGTCTTTAAAATAACAAAAAACTTATAATTTTCTAAAAATAATAACTATTAGGAATAATATAAAACATAATTGAAATGTTTTCAATATTATTATTATTATGAGTTATCCATGTATAGTATCCATGTACTATAAAAAAACAGGACGATTTTTGGGGAAAATCCAATTACCATGTTATTTTTTAAAAAAATTGTTTAGTTATTAAGTTATTATGGTTTTCTACTTTAGTTTTGTATCAATAATCATAAATAAATTAAAAATAGAAAGGATAAAAAAAACCTATATTCTATATCTATAATCTATATTTTAGCTTCGATGCAAAGTGAGAAGTTATTGGTTTTACTCTGATGTGGGCTTTTTTTTTATCTGTATACACTGTAACTTTTTTAATACTGGACCAATTCCTTCGAATAGCAACTCTATAAACCACAAATTTTGTCTTGTTAGTACTTTGGGGGGGGGGAGGTAAAAGATTAAAAAGTTTACTTCTTCACGGTCAAAATTTGAAAAAAAATAAAAATAACCATACGCGTGTTTAAGTTCGAACTTTTACTGGCTATAATTTCGAGAAAAAGAGTCGGATCAAGTTGACTTATTATGAAGAATATTTATTTGGTATGCCCGCATACGTCAGTTGTATCAAATTTAAACTATACTCATTTCCCACCCCCCTAGGGGGGTACAAGTTTTTTCGGTTTTCGGGGTTTTTAGCCGTAATTTTAAGACCTTTGGGTTGAAAATTTGCCAGTAGTTGGAACTCATATGTGTCCATAACATATTAAACGGAAAAAAAATTCGGCACTACAGTTTTTTTAATTGCCGGAAAACTGGGTTTTTCGCGCAGATTGCGTATATTTTAACAAAAACACCTAAAATCTTTAAAAAAAAATGTATCAAATCATTAAAAAAATGTTATGTATATCTATGCAGAATGATACTATTAAGTTTTGTGCTCAAGTACCACTTTTGACTGTGGTATTGGTTTAACTCTGATGTGGCCTTTTTTTTTTTCTGTATTCACTGTAACTTTTTTAATACTGGACCAATTCCTTCAAATAGCAACTCTATAATTCACAAATTTTAAAAAAGTTTACTTCTTCACATATCGAAATTTGAAAAAACAAAAAAAAAACCGTAAGAGTTTTTAAGTTACAGTGTATACAGATAAAAAAAAGCCCACGCGATATGTTATTCCTTTAAAATTAGGTCAATTGTAATACAATTTTTAAACATATTATTTCTTGGTGCACACATGCATAGCTTTTGTAGGTAGTCTAGGCGGTACCGTGTTTTTTTGTTTCTTTATTTGTTCTTGACAATCGAGTACATAATAATACTTTGGTATAATATACATATTTAAAAACACCTTTACATACGTAGACTAGTGTAAAATATGGTGTCAACTTGTATGTTACGATAAACCACAATAGATTTACAAGACAAACATGACTAAACTTTTTGTAGACAATATCAATATTATATTACTATCGAAAATTATAGGCTTAAAATGTATAGACAATAGCGGATACACTAACTGACTTTTGAAATAAAAAAATAGTTCCAATTACTGTGATCTGTAATGGTTTATAATATAATTTATAGTATAAAAGATACTAACTCGAGGTCAATGTTTCAACTAACAGACAAAAAAAAATTTAAATATTTAAATGTCCATTAAATGATTAGTGTAATTTTAACTCAACGTGTAATGTATGAATTTAGAAAATCCACTCGCACACACTTTAGGTGATTAGGCATGAAATGACACAATAAAAACATTTTTTATGGAGTATAGATATTAAATAACCAAAATGAATAGAATATATATAATTGTAAATTTGTTATAACTTATAAAATTAAACAATTGACACGGCTTACCGCATCTTTATAGACATTTTATAATAAAGAACAAAAAAAAAGGAGGACTCGGCAGTAAAAGCAAATAGTTTGAGTAGATTAGATAATAAAATATAATTTTACTTGTTTAGTGAATTTTTTATTGAGAAAAGGTATATGTTATAGACATAGGTATTATAGTATGTTTGATGGATAACAAAATGTGTTTTTTTGGAATATATTGTTATAAGAAAAATCTAACGGTTCCAACACAGTTATAATAAACAAATGAAATGATAATTGTACAATATACATCCAAATATAACAAAATTGTTTGTTGCTCCTTTGATAAAAATGATTACAGTCGTATAAAATTATATGATCATTAGAAATATAATATTATTTTGTCTATCCAGTAATAAAATTATTTTACATATATAACTTATACGGGAAACATATTTGGCTATATTAAAATTTAACACTTTTGGATTAAAATTAAAATATATAATTTATACATAATAATTTATACACAAGGACAAAAAAAATATATTTAAGGAATTTTTTATCAATATTTCGGGCGACCCGGGGCTTACACGTACGTTAATTAATAATATCAGTTTATATGCTTTACAAATTTAGTAGCAGTTTTAAAATTATTTTCAATTAAGGCCCCTGGATACCGACCGTTTTTTTGAGCTAAAACACATCATTTTTTGTCCATCGCACAGAGTGAACGATTGATCCGATAAGCAATCTAAAATCGGATATGAATTTTTCATGAAGTTTACTTGAGATCGGTCAGAGCACTTTTTTCAATTTTTAATTTTAACCCTTTCCAAATTTGATTTTAAAATTTAAAATTGTATAAAATGTTCAAACGTGTTTTATGCGTAGTAGAAATAAGATATCAAAAAAGTACGCTGACCGAGCTCAAGTAAACTTCATGACGAATTCAAATATGTTTTCAGATTACTTATCGGATCACTGGTTCAGCCTGTGCGATGGACAAAAAATGTACTATTATGTTAACTAAAATGGCTTTTACTCATAGACAAAATTATTTAAATTAAAAATAATACCATGAAGCTCATATAAATTAACCGGTAAATTAATTAACATGGTCGAAATTTAATAAAACCACTTTTGACATTTTCATGCACATAACCGAAAAAAGCGTTACCAAAAAAGCGTAATGAAAATAGCGTTACCAAAAAAGAAATGGGGTTGAAGGTGAGGTTTATGAGTGGGAATGGGGTTGGGGTTGGGGGTGGGAATTAGCCGGTACATTACTGAAAAAAAGTGTTACCAAAAAAAGCGTTACGCTGTTACGCGCCGCAAGGTACCAAAAATCATTCGTTATGTCAACTACGAAGCGACGACGAAAGACAATTATCGGAAAGACCATTTCGGATCCATTTCGAATGTTAATCTGTTACGCTGTTAACTCCTTAAAAATGGTCGGTATCCAGGGGCCTTAAGTTAAAAATCAAGTTGATGTTATTTACATTGCAAAAGCATTTGACCCAGTTTACCATTCTATCCTTTCGAAAATATTAGTTAATATTGGTTTCGGCGAACCTCTCTTTTCTTGGATTAATTCCTATATGCGTGATAGAAAACAATGGGTAAATATGGGTGGTTTCTCTTCAAATATCATCACTCCTCCCTCTGAAGTCCCTCAAGGGGCTATACTTACGCCTATGTTATTTTCTTTGTTTATTAATAATGCTAACTCTGTTCTTTTACATTCTAAATTGATTTTGTTTGCTGATGACATAAAACTTTATAATATGGAAATTACATCTGTACACTTCTTCAAAATGATCTTAATCGTTAAGTATGTTTGGTCGAATGTTTGGGCTATCTTTAAACACTTTTCCACACTTCCACATTTTTTCCACGTATATGATTCATGATATTCCTGTTTCATTTGTTCCCAATACGATTCTTGATCTCCTTCACCGAGTTTTTGTCCACATATTGAAGAAATGTGCTGTAAAGCTTTGAAAGTTTTAGGTGTTGTTCAACGAATAGCTGATGAATTTAAACTTTTAAAGCATTTGAAATGTCTGTACTGTTCCCTAGTCCGCTCTATTTTAGAGTATGGTCCTGTAGTATGGCACCCCTACACATCAGTGGGTTGTATTATGATTGAAACAATCCAACGCAAGTTTTTTCGCTTTGTTAGTTTTGTCCTTAAGGTTCGTTGTCCTCCCCATGATTATTCTCCCATTAAAAATCTCCTTCAATTACCACGTCTTGCTGATTGTCGTCACGAGATTAACCTTAATTTTGTTCATAAACTTCTATCTGGTGCAATCGATTCCCCATCTTTGTTAATGCTGCTCAACTTTAGAGCCCCGTCTCGTTTAACTCGATTTCATGCCCCTTTTTTATCCACTAATTACTCCTTCAACTTTTGTTTTGAACACTTGTGCCTGTTATAAGTAAATAAATAAAATTTGTGAAAAATGCTACAAATTCCTTAAATTGTCGAAAATAAGAATACGTTTGCCATGTTCATGAACATATTGTAAAACTTTGTATAGCGAGTTTTAATATTATTTCTTAAACCGTAATAACATAATTTCTATGCATAACATAAATGATACAACAAAACCGAACACCTTAAACAAAGTTTTTGCAAAAAAATTAAAAATCCGTTTTCCACTTTTTCTAGTAGAGTAGCTAAAGAACTCATATCTCTTCACGGAATTGAAATCGGTCAGGTACATTTAGAGTGCGACTTAACACTGCGCTTTTTAGAATTACTTTTCGTACGACGCATCGATATCTCCCTATATAATGTAAGCAGCCAACGTACTATTGCTCTAGTATAGTACTCTACATCCTTGGTGTTTAATAATAATAACTACTTGAAAAAATTAATTTGAGAAGTATAATTTATATTGTAATCGCCATATTTTGTTTAATCATGTCAGCGTTTGCGGGTATAGCACTTCCAGGTCCACCAACAGGTATAAAAAACATTTTAAGTATATTTTTTTTTATAACATCTTCGGTCAACAAAATTATTTCAAATACCGTTTTTGTTTTTACCAGTTTTTCGACTTATCTATGAAATTTTATCTCATAGTTTATCTTTTTTATACTTCATTTCATTGAGATCCCAATTTGAAACTATGTGAATATTATGTAAAATTTGCTCAGCTTACTGATAAAAAAATATTAGAATAATTCTCAATTTTCGAGCAATACGAAAAATACAACTCTTTAGATAATAAACTCAATTTTAATGACTTTCTGATACGAAAAATCTGATTTGTAGTAACTTTTATTTGATGACCGAAGATACTATAAAAAAATGATAAAAATGTACATTTTTATTATTCGTTTTTCAAATTACTTGAAGTTGGATGATAATATCAGTTTTTATGCTTTGGAAAGATACTAGGAGTTTAAAAATATTTTCAAAAAAAATGAAATGTGTAAAAAATGTTACTAATGCATTACATTGCTGTTAATAAAAATAAGTTTATCATGTCTATAAGCATATTATTATATAAAATTGTATGGCTAGTTAAAAAATAAAATTTGTGGCTAACACATTTAAACGCTTTAGATAAACAACTAAAAATTATTATACCAGTCAGGTTACTTGAAAATTAAAAATTAATTGTTCGGTGTTTCAGCACCACCGCCAGCAACGCCATAACCTAATATTATAATTAGTTGTGCTTTACAAAGATACTAGCAGTTTTTTAATTATTTTCAAAGAGCTGAAAATGTTAAACTATTATATTTAAAACTTGTTAATAAACAACTATTTTAAACATAATATTCTGATATTTTAAAATCACAATTACTTTTCCGAAATTAAAACAATGGATAATAGTAAATCCTAAGATTTTATTTAAAATGGAAACACCTTGTACTTAATACTTTTATAAAGGAGCCTAACTTAATTTGAATTAAAATCCATTTGTATTCCAATTACAAATAAACCATTTTTTTAGACAATATTTTAATATTTTTTTTAGCTAATTAACGACGCGGCAGTTAAACTTACCAACAAAGCTGCAGTATCCAAGATCTGTGTCACATTTTCAAAATACATATGCTCACTAATACATGTATATTGTAAAAGGTTCATCTTGATTTATCATAATTATTATGTTTCAACCTTCAGATCTAAATAACATAATATTCTGTTATCTATCATATAAATTATATTATGTCTATTACATTTACCAATAAAAATAATAATCACCGAATAAGTAAATTTGTATTTTATTGTCTAGTCTAATCCAACTATTCGTTTTTTACTATCGTTGTAGTATGTATTATTATTGTCATAGTGGTATTGGTCATCGGACTAATGCTTGCTAAATCTAATAAGACCAACTGTTGCGTGGTGATGTTAGATCTCACAAAGGCATTTGACACATTTGACCCCGAACATTATAACACATTGCAGACATTACCAATTCCCTCTTCGCTACGTACATTGATGATAGACATGGAACCTGTTCCAGAGCAAATGCTTTGAAACCTATGAAGAGGTTCACTGCGAGATGCATGATGGGACCAGCACTCAAATAAAAAAGAGCGGATATTATCTTCCTATGTCCACCTACGTTTATCTGTAATACTATTACCATCGCTGTTAATTGTTATGCACCGTCGTATTGACTAAGTATGCTGTGTCGTATATGGCGGCAACCTGTTTTAGGCAGCCCGCTATAATAGTCATAATTAACTCTCAAAGGTCAAAATTACAAATTATCGCATTGATAAACTCTCAAAAAATAATACGTTAATAACTAGGTGTAATTATTATTGTTGTTGCTTTTAAAGTAACCCTTATATGATAACACCATATGATATTAATTGTATATAATTTGCAGAATTAAAACTGTGAATCATAGTTAAACGATATTCGTGAAATAATGTCTAGTGTAGGTTTTTTAAAAATATTTTTGTAAAAAAAACATTTGCACCTATAATCGTTAGGCCTAGAATAGAGTAATCCACTAAGATAACACTGCCTGTCGTTATTTAGAAAAAAAATGTTTAATAAGTGATCATTGTTCAATAGTGGTAGGAATATAATTTCCTTTATAAAATTAATTTTAAGCTCACAACACGTTCGACGAAGCATTGAAACAAGTTTCGTTCGAGGATATAAGCGAATCACAGTTTCAAGATTAAAGAAAGACATTGAATCCAAAGGGGAAACGTTTAAATACGATATTCAAAAATTCAAAAAAAAGGGTAATATATTCTTTGACATTACAATATATATATAATTCGGAATATAGACCGAACGAAAATCAATCATATTATAGCAATTACCTTTAGAACAATTGTGTTTCTTCTTTTTTTCTAGGGCACGGCATCTAAAAATCGTGAACTGAAAAGCGAAAGTGATTCCAGTGATTATGAAAAGTGTGCATTTAAATTTTTAATGTGCATTCGTGTCGTCATTTTACTGGGCTTCAATAATGTATTGATGACAATGATAAACACTCACAAATTAACTCCCAACGTCGATACATTGCGACATTATGTCATGTCTACTTTAATTAACGACGGTCAGGGTGGATCATTAGCTTTCTACACATAAAAAAATAAAACTGCTTTGTGTTGGTTGGTCTGTTTTCAAAAAACTCACGTAACTTACCATAACAATGTTTGATTATTGGGTTTTTTACGTATCGTTTATGCTTTTTTTTATGCAACGAGGTCTTAGACCAACTGTCTACATCTCATTGTCAGTACCATCATTTAGATGAAACTACATTCAAAAAAGTTATATATAACAGTGAAGTATAACATTATATTTCCATTGAAATATAATTTACAATATTTACAACTTAATTCAGATTTTGACAAATTGGCCTCTGCGTCAAATGTGACGGTTAGTATAATGGACTTTTGAGTATTATTTACATAGGTCTGTCTTTTGTCATAATGTGTATTGATAATTTCTAGAATAAAGCCAAAGTAGCTGTTGTAGAAGTTCATGAATTCGCTGAAGATGAAATAATAGTGATGGAATTGTTTCAATTCAATTTTTTATAAATAAACGAAAAATTGTTTATGAAGGAGAAATTTCTGCCACCGAAATTTTTAAAAAGTATAACTATTTTTTAGAACAAATAGGGGAAAATATAATTGCCTCGGGTAAATCCCCTGATTGTATCAATTTAAATGATGAAAATTTCAATCATCTTATATTAAATTCGGAAGATATTTGGCTAATTAAATTCATTGTGCCAAAATGCAAAAAATGTGCAAAATTAGCACTTCATTGGTTTGCCGCTGCAAGTGAGCTGAAAGGCAAGGTAAAGTCATTAATGTTATTATACAAAAACAATAATTCCTTAAAATATTCTGAATAATTATCATATTTTTTACTATTAAAAACTGTTTTAGGTTAAATTTAGGGCTCTAGACGCTACACTACACGCGTCAAAAGCGCAAGAATTTAATATAACAAGTTACCCGACAATTAAATTAATTTTACATGAATCTTAAAATTACACAGAAGCTATTGATTACAATGGTTTGATGAATAAAGCCAGCACTACCAAATAGGTATTCAAAATAATCCAACAAAATGAAACAATATGGCGTACTATATTTCGACTTTGGGTAAACTCACTTCTTAAAAATGTTTTTTTATCATATACATGTATATTAAAAAAAGCCATTACTTATTACTAATAAAAAATGTATATTATATTAACTAAAATGGCTTTTACTCATAGAAAAAATGATTAATATATCTCGGGTTCTTGGTCAAAACGTGATAGGTCAAATTGATTAACTTTTCAGGAGGATTATCTAAACATTCACAAGTTCCATGTAAATCCATTTCTGTTCATTTTTAACTGGAGTTGATTTAATTATTATTGTTATGATAGGTATACTAAAAATAAATCATACAAAATTCATTATTTTAAATATTTTCATGATATTGGTGTACTATTAAATCATTTTAATTTTCTAAAAAAATGACTTAACTCATTTTGATCTTCACTTAATACTGTTTGGATTTTCATATTTTTACATTCAAATTAAAACAAAATAAAGTTGTTATTCTCAAATGTTTTATAGTCTGTGTTTTATTTCAAAATATAAAATATAGATAGACAATAAAAAAAAAAAATAATAAAAATTAAAACTGATGTCTTTACAGTCTCTGTGATATTTCATTTAAAGATCAAAATAATATTATAATACAATATAACTAAAAAAATTAGGTGATAATAAAAAACATAATAATATTAAAAACAAGATTGTGAGTTCATAAAAATGTTATAATAAATGAATTCAACAAAACAGTCTTATGTTTTTTAAGCAGTCTTGTAAATCTGGGTCCAAATCTGGTTGATCAGATGACTTCAAATTCATATAAAACTCATGGTAAACTGGTGGTACTAATTCTAGTAAATCTAATAAGTCTTCTTTTTTTCTTTAGATATAGGAAGTGATTCTGTGTTTGTTTGTGGAATATTGACAGTTTTTGAATATTTTCCTTTACGACGAAGTGATAAGTTAACAAAATTATCTTCACCATTTAAAGATGTTTTATATGAAATAATTCCAAATTGTCTCTCGTACTTTAGCCATTTGCAATCTTGCCAGCTAAATTTGTTTCATTTTTCATCTTTTTTCCTTAAAACTAACTGATATTTTAAAAGACTAGAGAAGTCTAAAAAATCATACTGTTCCATTTCTATTACTTTAAACTTCTTACTAGCGCATCTGATTAAAGTAGATCAGTCATGAGGATGGTAAATCATAGTCTCATGTTTTTTTTTTTTGCTTCTCAACTGCTGAGTTATCAGAGTTACTTTCCATTCTTGTATGTCCAGATATTAGGAATGTATGGTTAACTTCTTGTAATGTAGATTTTTTTTGCATAAGGTAAGTCATCATAGCAGCAACATGCAAATTTTTATTTTGTTAGGCACAAGTGTCAGAGTGTGCTATTTCATTTGCACCTCTCTTCGCAATACATTCATGCCAGATATAACATGTTGTAGTTCCAGTTCCAAGATCTGATATGGTTAAGTTGTAAGTCCAATATAGTCTTTTGTAAAATGCTACAGACGTTTGTAAATCAGGTGTAGGTAGATATTGCTGTAAATCAAACGTGTAGCATTTATTTGTTGGGTCATTTTTTGCCATAGTTTTGTCGATTTTCTTTGAATCATATGCTTTATCTGCGTTCTCATGGTGTTCACGTAATTTGTCTTGTAAGTTGTTCTTTACTTCTTCATTTTCTTCTAGTTTAATTTTCATGTAGATCGATATTGTTTATAATCATCAAACGTTTGATAATATTATCACAACGATCGATAACCATAAAAAACCAATCAATTACCACGTTGACTTAAATCTAAATGACCAAACATTTTTCTAATTTAATTTTACTAAAACGATTTATCTTGACTTAAATCAAATGTATTACAATATTCTAGGTATTTTTTTTAATCAAAACGATACAAGTTGACATAACTCTAGAATACCTAAATTTTCGATTAGTTTTGAACTAACTCATAAATACCAATGAAATAATTTAAGAGAATTATATGTAAGACTTAAACCGTATGGGCCAAAAAAAACACAAAATTATGTAAAATTGAAATAAGTCAAAATCCATTTTTGGAGAAATCTGACTTAACTCATTTTGACCAAGCACCCGAGATATGCTACTTAATAAATACCTAACCCTATTAAGGATATTTATATATAAGTGTATAATATTATTAAAATTGTATTGAAACTTAAATGTATATTTTGTTTGTTTCAGGATCAAGTTACTCCTTCGGCATCCATAATATATATAATATGCATATCATTTATTATTTATTTGTTTAAAAAATGTTTGAAAAAAAATTAACATTTTACCATAGGTACGGAAAAAATTATTACATATTATTGGACACATAAGTATACAACAGTATTAGAAAAAAAAATTTAAAAAAAATTGTTTTTCATTCTAGCCATAAACACTATTTTATAACAATAATTACGTTATACTTACATAAATATAATTAAAATAATTATGTTAAAACAGTTCGACGGCCCCAACGAAAAGGGCAGTAACTCACTTTTTATCATTTTTCAGGTTTTGATAAAATCTGATAGTGCATATTTTTATTTATTTCCCTGGAAAACGGCAGTATCTCAAAGAGCCCAAAGACATCATAAAACCAATTTTTAAAAACTCCCAAAATAGCGATTTCCGACGAAAAAAGTAGTACCATTAGTAGTATTAGTTACGTCCGCTTTATATCAGAATCAAAATTAGCATTATTAATTTTTTTCAACACCTAACATCAATTTTAATAAAAAAAACACGATGCAAAAAAAAATTAAAAACAGAATAAGAAATTAGATTTAAGATTTGGTTTTAGTCTCCTGAAAAATGGCAAAAAATGAGTTACTGCCTTTTTCGTTGGGGCCGTCGAGTTTTTTATTAGTCTGGCACACCTATATTAACTATTGAGTTTTTTTTTTTATAAATAAATACATGAAGTACAAGTTTTAATATCTGGTGCTGAAGTTCCAGTAGATATAAATTACTTAAAGAAGCATACACATTATATAGGTGGTTATACACCTGAAGATACTGTCATACAATTATTTCACAGCTGAACAGAAAACGAAACTTTAATTAAATACCTTTTACCGAAATAAATAACTTTCTATCGGTCGCACAGGGGGAAACTTATGTAGAAATGTAATTTAAAAGAGCTCTTATTTCAAGTTGTGTAACTATTGTATACATGTTAAGTCTTACATTATCGCAATTGAAATCGTTTTTTTATCGTACCAGTGTGTCTATATTAATTATCTAAGTCGTTTGCGACATATTTGGAAACTATTTAACCCCCATAAATGTATGGTTTTTTACACAACGTATTATTTTTAAATTAAAATATGGATTAACTTGAACTTGGACGTATCAAAAAAATATTATGAAGAAGTTTGGGGCAGACTTTCAAGTGGTGATGGCGGAGGATAAAACTGATATCAAAGTTTAAAATCTAAAGCTGATACTTAAGGTGATTTAAACAGGCTGTTTTTAAGGGGTTGTATGTGAACCAATAAGTGATTTTAATGAATTTCAACTATTCTTAAAGTATAACACATAATTTATTAAACATTATAATGGATATATTAACATTTACCCATAGGAGCAACTAGACCTACAATTTAGGGGGTGCTAAAATTATGTATACAACAAAAATTCGTGGAGGGCAAAGCCCCCCACACCCCCCCCCCCCAACACATTAATTTTAAACCCATTAATAACATATTTTCGTAACACAACTTCAAATAAGCGAAAAACTTGCGAGTTGCGTGGATGGCAGCTTAAAAGTAACTCTTAACCATTTCTCGGTAATGGATATCTTATCGCTAATCGTTCATGAGTTGCTGGGACTTTTGACCAAAATAGTTTTAATTATTTTTCAGTAAATATTTCATAATTTAGAAACATAAAATTGATGGTATTTCAAAATAGTTGTAGTATGTATGGTCTAAAAAAAATCAAGTGGTGCTAAATTTGAACTAGGGGGTGCTAAAGACCCTTTTGCACCCCCCTAGTTGCGCCAATAGTTATTAGCGGATCAAGTGGCATGTCATTAATTATGCCAGTAGGGTTTTCCGTTGAAGCATGGGGAGGAAAACTAACTAGTCTACCCACAACTTCCGTTGGGTTCCGAGGTTCCGTTCCCAGCATAATTGTAAAATACGGTAAGAGGAAATTTTTTTAATATTGAAAATTCATATAGTTTTTCCCTAAAGAGTAAACTTTTCAACCTTCTGGGTATCAAATAGATAAATTTTGTGATTTTTAGATGTGCTACTCAAAGAAATATATATATACAAGGTTGCAGTGGATATTTACAAAAAAATATCACATAATTGAGCTTAGCTCGGCGTTAAATCTAAAAATTAAAAATTTGAATATTGTCTATATTCGTATACGACAAAAGCAATTATGTTTTCAAATAGAAAAAACTAAGTTGCAATAATTTTAGGACTAAACCAGCGCACACTGGGGCTAAATGATTTTTATAGGCGAAAAAATAAATCATAAAGCAAATTAATAAGCGCGCCTCGGGCGGTATGTCTTTCGATATACCTGACCAAGTGCTTCCAGCTTTTTTTGCGGTTTTATACATATTTGTCGTGTTTTTACTTGAGTCAAAATTGAAATTTAACCACAAATATTATTTTTAAATCCAGAGAACTCCTTTGTCCCTATCTACTATCTAGCGAAACCACAGTCAAGGCGTCAGGGGACGGCCTCTAGTAAATAGCCCTACAATATCTTCGCCTTATAGAATCGTATAAAACACCTAATATGTGTAATTGATATTTAATAAAATATAGATTATTATTTCTTATTATATTGAACGATTTTATAATACTAAAAGGTAAGCAGATTATCCTTGGCTTTATTTTGATAATCAACGTGATGGTGCTTTTTGTAAACTATGTGAAAAACATGTTGGATAAAGAATGTAACTAACCAAAATCATAATAATCATAATAGGATCTGAAATATCTGCAGGTATTATGGAAAGTGAAGCCTTCTATTACTTAGATGCACAAGTAATCAGACTAACAGGTGCAGATGTACCAATGCCAAAATCATTGGAAATAACTGCATTAGGCCACAGCCTAATGATATAGTGAAAGTCGCTAAAAAAAATACTCAAATAAAAAACTTGGAAACAAAAAAAATTTAAAAAAAAAATGGCTTTAGGTGCAATAAACCTACTGTTTTTTTGTAAATGACTAAAACATAGGTTTGAAATTCCATTCGTGTATTAAACTATAAGTGTTAATCATTTCTTGTCGAAGCTTTATATTAAAGAAAACTAGAATAAGTTCTAGGCACTCCAGTGTTCTACATTTAAGACTATTCTGTATTTAAGATAATTGAAAAATGTTTTTTATACTTTGGTGAATTATCATTACACTGCGTAAAAGTGCATTTTGCTTACAATAATGTGCTTAAAATAGTATTTATAGAATTAGACCGGTTAAGATTAGGGTCGATCGTCTGTCTATTGCAATTTGTCACCGTGTTGGGTTTATCCCCTTCGAAAATTGTCATTTAGCTGATCGTTTTTGATTTAATTTAGTTTTTAAAAAATATAAAACATTACGGTATTTAAAATGTGTATGGACTTAATAAATTTTGTATTGATTTCCCACAAAACCTCGAAAAACCGTTTGAATATAACATGTATATTACCGCAACATAATAAATAGTTTAAAGGTAAAAAGTGTTTTTAATTTTTGTAAGATTACTGTTTAAACTACAAATTAATATTAAAAGAATATTAAAGAAAGTTGTATGTTGTTTGAATATTTTCTTAATTTATACTAAATAGTAAATACTATTTGAATAACATTAATATAAACAAACCTGTATTGGATCGGTCGACAAATGCTTACCCAACAATCGCCGTACGGTTTTCAAAAAAATTCGGTGTCGGTAAACACAATCGGGCATCGACAATCCTTTCGAGTTTCAATCACTGTTACCCATTAAAAAAGTCATAAAAAAACAAACAAACAAAAAAAAAATTTCTAAAGAAATAATTGAGTTCCATCTGGGAAAAAATTGCTCGAGTTGATGTAAAAGTAAAAATCATAGATAATGTTTATTGTTTATTTATCGGTATGGCGATTTTGCTTTTGTCCGTTGCCACGCACATTATATTAGTCGTACCCAATATTAATATATTGTCTTTAGCCAGTACAAACATTAATCGTAATAACTATATTAAATAAAAATTGTAATATAAATTAAAATAAAAAACCAACAGTTTTTTCATTAAATATAGGTTATTTTAACTAAACATTTAAAAAAAAATCTGAATCTACGTTAAGGCCGAAGGTCTCTTTTCCTGAAATCCCCACTGCTGTTTAAACTTTGTATAAATGGTTTAAACGATGTCTTATTACAACAAGAGTTGAAGCTATTTTGGTGGTACAAGAAACCAATTAAGCCATAAATGCCTAATCAAATTACCTAACCTAACCTAGCATAATATTTTGGTCCAATCGGTCTTTTTCCCAAGTTGTTGTGGTAGACGATTTTTAAATAACTGTTTTATTTACTTAAAACTGAATACAATCTGTCCAAAAAACAGAACGGTTTACATTCACTTTAGTTGTTAAATCTTTCTATAGCATCCGATTTTGGGTAGTATAAGTATCTACATAAGTATACTAATACTACCCAAAGTAGTCTTTTCTATCTTCAGTATCTTTAGGGTCATCAAAATGCAAGTTAAAATATGGTATTTAATTAAATTTGTAGAAATCGATTTGCTATGATTTTAATCATTTGTATTTTAAACAACCAATCACATTCATACATTTGTGCATTTAGAAGTTTTTATTATATATTATAATTTATCATGATAATACTAATTATATAGTATAAACAAAAAAATAGTTAAGCAATCCTACTTAAGGAGCTTGGAAGCGAATGGTTTTTAAGGAGTTGAATATAGGCAATATTTAAAAAAAAATTGGTTTTTAATAAATTTTGACCATTAATTTTCCGGTTAATTTTTAAATTGTATAATTTTTTCTAAGCCATTTTGGTTTTTTTTAGGCCTAAAATCCTGACAAAATTACGCTTACTTAGAATAATCAGATATTAATTTTCTAAAAAGAATTATTTGAAATTTGAAAATTTGAAATGTTTGACTACTTTACTAGGATATGCGGGAAACAAAATTTTCTTTTAAAAAATTCAGTTCCTTATAATCAAATAAGTTAAATTTGCCAATTTTTCAATATTAAAAAACAATTTTTTTACCTAAAATAAATCAAAAATCTGTTTCCGTCATAGCTCAGTAAAGTAGCCAAAGTACTCATATATTATTATTGAAATAAAATCGGACCATCCTAAGTAGTCCGAAATTTTGTCAGAATTTTCGGTCAAAAACGTCCAAAAAATAGACAGCTTTTGTACCCCTAATAAAGTTCTATCATGTCAACTTATTTTCAGGTTAACTTGTATTGGTTTTTATGGTAAATCGTGTAATGCATAAACAATGTTTTTTTTTTTGTTGAGTTATAACCGTTTTGGTAAAAAAATCCCTGTTGTGTTTATTTAACAGATATAGACATGTTTTACAGTTTAATCTTATCGACTTTAATAACAATTTTATTTATAAATAGAGCAGCACGTTGACTGAATATTTTAACATTATTGAAACAATTTGTGTTAACCATAGTTGTATGACGACTTGAAAGATTACTTGGTCGATCACAATACTTAATTAGGAATAGTTACTCGTTCCATAATGCTCTATCAATCATTTCCTTGAACATTTTTTCTTCTGACTGTTTTATTTCTGGTTCCAACCGAGATATATTTTCATCGCTTTGATAATCGACTTCGGAGAATATTTGAAATGATCTAATCATTTCCAAATTAATATCTTTGAACATGCCTCGCACGTGACGTTGAAAAACGTAAAGACTGATCGAAATCAAATCACCTTTTTTTTTTTTTTTTGGTACCTATACTGATCGATACGTGTATTTTTTTAATAAAATTTCCACGCAGATAAGTATGGTAAAAAAAAAAACATTTGCTTACCTGTTCAAGTAAACTACGCAGTCACGATTATATTTTTGCTGACTTTCGGTGGAATATATTTGCATTGTTTTAGATGCACACTTGTAACCTAAATAGTTGTAAGACTTAAATTTTAACGTTTTGTATTGATACGATTATATTATTGTAATATTATGGCACAGTAAAATACCATTTATGAGCTTTAGAAAGTCGTTTCGCTGAAAATATAGCACAACTCAAACACATTATTTTCGAATACCTATTGCCGTAAAATATTCAAAGTAAATAAACTAAAAAAGGGTCAGGACAGGCGCGTGGCGGAATCAGATAAGGTTGTATGAGAAACTATTGGCAATCGAGACGGGATACTTGTCCAAAGATCTGCTCGAGCAGTACATAGCCGAGGGCACAGAGTCGCTGAGGTGCTTTTTTTAACCCCTTGCTGGTCAAGGACATGCTGACGGTGATGCTGTTGCGGATGGCGTGGACGCACGTGGAGAGTTGATGGGGGAAAAATTCGGGAAAAAAAACACAATAGATTGGAAACATTTTTGCATCAAAAGCAACGTCGACAAAAGCAACAAATCCATTGTGAAGATCATCGACGAGTTCGTCCGAGTGGTGAACCTGTGTGCGACAGTGTGCTACATACGGTTTTCAACTCGGTCACTTTCATTCCGTACGACGACATCAATGTTGAGCAGTTTTTTTAAGACCAAACAAAAGGCTAACAACAGATAGCATAACAACCAGCAGAGCACAAAAACTATCCGGCAAAATGACCACGTTAAAACTAAAATTCAATGACATCACATCGCGTTAGGGTTGTCGCGGATCGTTAATGAATTTAATATACAATAATATGTCGGCCGATTTTAAGTTAAAACGAATTAATTAAAATAAATTTTAAATATTACGTACTGACCAAAGAATATTTTAAAGGGATGTAATAAATCACTGTATTACCTATGTACCATACTTTTCTTTACATTTTTGACTGTAAGGCCGATAAATTAACTTGGGACAACAATAACATCTGTATTTTACATCGATACTTCACCAGTTATGTTATCGTTGTTAATTTCAACTGTATATTGAACTTGGATGGATAGAGTTTATTCCAGAGTAATATAGAAGGCCACACATGCAGAACCATTTAACTCCATGGTAAAATTTAGGTCATGCACTGGTGTGCCTAGGAAGGGGGCACTTGACCAAAATTTAGCCCCCCTAAAATATTTCTTGTTGGCTTATATATTAGTTAAATTATAATATTTTTTCATTTGAAAAATTAAATAGTAATGATATTAAGAACGTTGTTAAGAACGTAGCATTTATTTTGCCATTAAGTTGTGCAACGACTGAAAGATTATTTCCTGTCATGAGACATGTGTAACTCATGAGTTAAAACATGGTTACAGTCGACAGTGTTACAAGGAGGGTTTTTAAAAAATTTCTACTTGTAATTAATGTTAAAAATATGTGATGATATGTGTATAAAGGGTGGATCCACGGGTTATTTTCAGTCCACAGTTTTGGCGAGGGCTTTAGCCCCCCCCCCCCAAATGTTAACACTAGTTGCGCTTATGGGTAATGTACTAATATTTTGTTTGTTTTTCAACTATAATTTATCCAAATCGCTGCGGTTCATGGTTGGCGACTATTTTGACTTTTGACCATCAATAAAGTAACAAACTAGATTGTAGCGATTACAGAGGAATAGCGTTACCTAATACAGTGTACAATATGTGTTTTCAGAAATACACTGAAGCGATTGCAACCAACCAAATCCAATCGCTGTCAATAATTGGACAGATGGTTGGCGTGAATTTCGACGAAAAATCATTGTACACAACGACATGTTATTATGTGTACAGCGTTTTCAGACAATATTATATTGCTAAAATGCATATTGTATTGCCTAGTCACCTACTCGCCGTTGAAAATCATTCAAATCGATAATAATACAATAATTGGGAGTAAAAACAATTAATTCTTATCATTTAATTAATGATTTGAAAATTGGCAAATAGGTAACTATGATTAGTGTTAGGGTAGGGTTTTGTTTCAAATTTGGGAAAATGTTAAGTCACACATCGGCTTATAAGGTTTTGGGGTCGCTAAATTTAGGTTTGCAACCCATTTTTACATCATCCTACTTTTTTGAGAGTTAATGTGACTGAGAGAGAACAATTTATTTTATTAAAAAAAAAAAATCATTTTGTACATAAATTTAAAAATGTTTGTGGTCCCTGAAATCAAATATTGTATTAACAATTATTTATTTAAGAAACAAAAAACATTTGTAATTAATTTAATTACTAAAAATGTTATTTAGTAATACACAGTAAGCTTACACTGTTTTTATTTGTTTTAAATTGTATATTATACAAATATTATTTGATTAAATAATTAAAAAATAACACATTATTTATATCGCCCTTGGTTTAGGTCAAGTTAATTAATAATTGTAATATGCCTGTATTTCATATATCATGATCATTATTTGTGTTTTATTTTTATGTTCATAACTAATAGAACTTAAGATTGGCGAACTGAGCTTAATAATAATCGTTTGAGCATATCTTTGATTGCTAAAATCATTATTCGGTATTTGAGCTAATAAAATGTAAATCAATTAAATTTACATACGTTAATTTTAACGATTAACTTATTTTAAATGCATTCCATTAGCTGTTGTCGTTTCATAACCAAAATACTCTTTTTGGGTGGCTAAGTTCACCGATCGACTCCAAACTGTGTATCAGTGTTAGGCAAAAACGTTATCTAGATAAATAGTTCATGTAACGAATAAAAGATAAAGATAATACAATGTTTTTACATAGCCATATAAGATAATATATGGCTTTGTAAAAACATTGCACACACAGATCCGTATCAAAACTGATAGTTTTAAATGATAAATTGTGTATAATGTTAGTGGTTTTTTTAATTCACATTTATTGATCAATGCAAATATCATATATTATAATATAAATTAATTAATTGTATAAAGTATCGTCAATTTCTATCTTTATAAAATAAATTTGCGTTCTCCTCATTTGATTACAGTTACTCCAATATTCCTAACATAAATACTATTTGAATTTCAAATGTATTTATTAGGCACTTTATAAATAATTATATGTTAAATTGGATGATTGTAAAATATATGAAATGGATCATCAGAAATGATGATAGAATAATCAGGATTTTTTACTTAACTCAAAAAATATTAAGACTACTCGTGTGAAAATTTATTGGTTTGAAAAAAAAACAATAAATTCTATCTTTTTGGCAAATTTTATAAATGCCATACGACACTGTGATTTTAATATAAGTATACCTATAAAAAAGGCAAAACGTTCAAAAGTCATAATTTAAAAAAAATCAATAGCGTCTGCCGCCAAAAGACGGTCATGTCATTACAACGGTTTTTTAAAAGTGTTTTTTTCGGTTTATCAAACCTCTAAATAACATGGCATTATTTTGTAAGCTATACAGGGTGTCCCACAAGCATTGGACAAATGATAAAACTTTTGTTCTATTTGTTGGTTGATTTATATTAATTTTCGCTGTAAACACTACGTTTTTATTACACTTATCTGTTTTACAATTTTTTAAATTGTACAGTTTTTCTTAGGTACCAATAAAAGCCCCATAATAAAATACAGATTGCCCGGTAAATGGTATTAAGAAATAATTAAATAAGTCTTAATTCGAATAAGGTATAACTTAAAAAAGACTCGTTAGCAATTGAAATCTACTTATAATACAAATTCAAATTCGGCGAATGGAAGAAACTCTTTTAGGGTGAATTGAGGTCGAAAATACCAAAGGGGCAGAGGCCTCTCAGTCTAAGTACAATCTATGTTGTAATACATAAGCGGAAAAATATTGCACAAGTGTATTGTTCAGCTAATAACATGTTTTCGTATTAAACTAAAAAAATACGAAGGTTACTTATGTACGAGTTTATCGTTTGGAACTTCATATAAGTTTTTAAACTAAAATCA
This sequence comes from Adelges cooleyi, assembly GCF_023614345.1. NCBI lineage: Eukaryota > Metazoa > Arthropoda > Insecta > Hemiptera > Adelgidae > Adelges > Adelges cooleyi. The sequence continues at coordinate 17,708 of NW_026095920.1, read as the reverse complement.
AAAATTCTACTACAATTTATGCACAGAAAGAGTAGGTATTTGAAATATGTATACCAGTTTTCAAAATTATGTCGTTTACTCGTTTCGGTTAACAACGGTTAAATTTAGACAGAATTGTTTTCGATAGAAATCGCACACGTGTAGATACCTCTTGATGACGTCAAAGTGGATCAAAGTTGTTCGGTTACTGTAAACACGGTCTATGCATATTGAAAATTCTGTTAGCTTATGAACTCCAAGTAAGTGTTTAAAACGAATTTGAAAAGTACAAAACAAAAAAAAAACAAGTGCCACCAAATTTCCAAGCGTTGCCCAATTGACAATACACTGTATTTTTTTAAATCTAACACCATAAATCATAATACGTACCCAAGTCGGTGATAAACGTTTTTTTTGTCATTGATAAATTCTTATTGACGATAACATTTAAACGTGGTAATTAGTTAATTAATGATTACTAGCTTCGTTTACGTGTGATCATTTTCAGATTTAATAATAGTTTAGACCTAACTTTGCTGACTTCCTCTGTGCCGATTTATACGGCACTTGGTTTAGACTGCGTTTTGTTTTTAACAAACTTACCCCTATAGTAAACATTTTTAAAAGTGAAATTATTAAAATATAGGTACTTTAAAGAAGCTTAAACGTCTTGTACAATTATAATACTGCGATTTTTAAAAATTATGTTTTTTAAAAACTTTTTTTGTTATGGATGTTACTGTAATTTTTATGTACAGTCAGGTTTTTGAGCAGTTAAAATTTTATAAAAATATGCAATATATTAAATAATATAAAAATCATTAGGTAACAAATTGATGTACAATTAGGTGCATACCCAATAATAAATATTGTCTGATCTCGACTAGTTTGTAGAAAGATAAAATAGTATTAACAATAATACCACCAGTAGGTTTAATATCAGTTTCCAACTACATGCGCTACATTCTTTGTGTAAGGCCAAAACTGATTAAATGTTGCAGAACTAATCTAACTCAATCTGCGTTTAACATTTTTTTATAATACCGTATAATTAATATGACTGGTCTAAGCTCTTTATCGTCGTTAACTGTTGACAAGTTTGGTTCAACGCACTTAACACAACCTCAGAAATAGGAATTGACATTCAACTTGCAAGAGATGGTTCCTTGAGTTTTGTCCATCATCATGTTGTGTCTGTTTTGGACAAATCTTCAATTTCAACGTGAAAAATATATTAAAATATAATTTAGTTTTAGTGAATAACGCAGGTATTTGTAGTAAAGACACCTATTTAGATATAATATACCTGCAACACTATGCTTACAATTTTCGGAAGCCCCTACTTGTTAACTAATATTTTTCCTAGAAGATTGTATCACTAACCTATTTATTGTAATTATAACATTTTACCTAAAATGAAATGTATACCTAATATTATTAACAATAAAATAATTTAAACACAAATTGAGGCATTAATATAAGACAAACAAACTAAATTTGAATTACACTGAAATAATTTACACCAGGTAGAACCCATTTATTAGTCTTTATGAAGAAGAAAAATAATAATGGGCTAGTTCATAAAATAAGAATTTTTTATGCAACCATTACAGGTATATCTCAAAAGCATCTGTGTTTTTAAGAGAACCAAATGAATATATCAGAGATAATAAAACATAATATATTATGTTAATAGAAAGAGTTGGAGAGACTCGGTGGTGGCAGAAATGGTCCTTAATGGACCAATGACCGATGGACTGAAGAAGAATTTATTCACATAACTACGAACGTTAAATATCAAAAATATGTATTCATAAAATATCGTGTTAAAAATAATTTGACCTCTGAAAAACTCAAAGTCAAAAGTTGGGCCGATTTTGATTCAAATAATATGTACTTATTGTAAAAAATAAGACCTAACGTTCATTTTTGCACAACGTTTTATTGATTTATATTGATATATTTATTTTTCGTCAGTTTTTTAAATGTCAACAAACGGTCGTTGAAGAAAATAAAAAATGTTATATGCTTAGTATTGTATGAAACTCAATAAAGACAGGTTCAAAAAAGACTACTATAACTAATAACAATCTCTATACATTTTCAATTCTCATCTTAATTGATCGTTTCGTTTGTAGACTTAAACAGTTTAAAAATGGTGTCAAGTGGGCCTTTGAGCATTTTTATTTTGATTTTATTGGACACGTACATGGCCAATGCTGGCTGTATTCCTTCAACTCCACAAGTAAGTAAGTATACACCCACTTCATTAACAAAAGAATGATCAATTCAACATAGGTCACTGGTTTTCTTTAAAAATAAAATTTAATTTAAAATATTTATCTCGTTAAATTCATATACAGGGTGATTCTGTTATCATGAACCAGTCAATATTTCACTGGGTTTAATTGAATCGCTTTTTGTTAAAAGGGCATGTGTTACATTTTTTGTAAATTTTTTTTTGCACCTTTCAACTAGTATAAACTTGAATAAAATGTTTTTACAAGATCGAAATTTGGTTTAAATGTCGAGTACCATGCATGTCATCATGCACATAAAAAAAATGATTTACAAAGTTACCACATTTTGAAAGTTATGCAGTTTTTTATCATTTCCCAAAAGTTCACCTGTTGAAACATGTGCTCTTTTAACAAAAAGCGAATCAATTAATAATTTAATTTTTTTTTCATATTGATTTTTTACAATGTGATCTCAATTTTTCACAATTTGTTTTTGTTTTTACCCCCTTTCCAACTTAGATTTTTTGATAGCAACTTTTGAAACTTAAATGGTAACGCATATATTTCATTACCTTTTTGAATAGAGAATAATGTATTACAAACTTTGACTGGTCAATAACCAGTTTCGGATAACTATTTTTGAAGTTATAAGAGTTTAAAATTTAGGATGGGAGGGGAAGTGTGGTTGGGAAATGCGCGCATATAAAAATAATACTACACTCCGCATTATTCTCTACTTAAAAAAGTAATAAAATATATACGTTACCATTTCAGTTTCAAAAGTTGCTATCAAAAAATCTATGTTGGGAGGGGGGTAAAAACAAAAAAAAATTGTGAAAAATTGAGATCATATTGTAAAAAATCAATATGAAAATCTCTCATCTCCTATCTCTATCCCCCTATCTTCTACCCCTAACTCCTACTCCGTGTGATAACGCTTTTTTGGTAACGCTTTTTCGGTTATGTGCCAGAGCTAAGTCATGAAAATGTCAAAATTCCACTATTAATTAAACCCAGTGAGATATTGACTGGCTCATGATAAAAGAATCACCCTGTATATCCTGAGATATATGTCTACGTCTAAATTCCCGCTAGCCTACAATTATTAACACACCAAAAATATACTATATTTTAAAGCTTTAGTTATATGTAATGTATTATTGCAACGTAATTGTTAAGTTACAAATAGGGCTAGACTAAAAAATGTACGAATAAAATATAAAACAATTATACCTATAACTTGCATCTGTAAGCATTATGTATAGCATACACTGACTTCTTTTTCCTATACTTATTAACCCATGCGGGTGCTCATACAGATAAGATAACAAACACACAATGTATACATTTCAATATAATATTTTACATATTATGTATGTTCGTTGAGTAGGTTTGGTAACACCTACTTAAAATAAATCGTTTCATACAAAATGGGCCTTAGTCCTTAACTTTAAACTTTTGGAAAAATGAAAAAAACGTTTGATATGTTATACAAGATTATATATTATTTAATATTTAAGATGCTTGTTTACAATGGGTTCTAGTAATGGGACTATAGCCGTTTTAACATGAATCCATGCGTCTAAGTAAAGTGATAACGAATCTGTAATAACCACGTTTTTGATAAAATGGTGACTTAGGCCCTTTTTGCGTGAAGCAATTCATTAATATATTAAAAACATGTAACATTTATGTTGATAGTATTTAAATTTATCTGGAAAAATAAGTGAAACTAATTTATTCGGATAAAAATTTAGCTATCGCAGGAAATTGTGTGCGTTTAGATTTTCATTGTTTTTGTTCTTTATAGTAGGTGATGGACCAGATGAAATCGAACCACCACCGATCCCACGTAGCGTAGTTGAGGAAAAAAAAGAACAGATACCATCAGCAGAAGCAACACCAAAGCCATCAAATGGATTAGCTTTTGTGCAGGGTTCTAATTACGGAGAAGGACCAAACCGAAATCCAGAGGATGCACCAGTACCATCGGTCGATGCAAAATTAAAAGGATTAACATTATCACCAGCTCGGTCACCCCCAGCAAATGATTTATCTGCTAGTACTTCAGAATTATGTACATCCACAGTACCATCACCATTCAAACCAACGCGGGAAGCACCACGACTACCATTGGGTGGTAATTTATTAAATAGATCAAAAACACTACCACGTCGGTCACCATCACAAGAACCACCATCGGACGATGAACTGGAAGAAGAACAAGCAACACGACCATCTCAGTTACACCGAAGCAATAGTGATTTTGCTAGTTCTTCAAAAAACTCTGAACTCATAGTTGATAAACCAGAAAAAGAACCAGTACCACGATCACCCCCAAGAAAAAGTTTGTCTGATGATGAATCAACAAACGATAAACAAATAGAACTGACACGAAAACCACTATCGGCTGATGAACCAGCAACACGGCCATCTCGGCCATCCCCAAGAAGAAATGCATCTCATGATTCTACAAATAATGAATACATAGAAACACATCAGATACTCCCACCTAACGGAAACGATTTACTAGAAGGAGTGACTCGAAACACGTATAATAGTGTGTTTACAATAGACAGTACTTTTGTGAATCTGAAAGAGTATGAAGCCAAACAAAAAAGGCAACAAAATAGAGTTGCAGGTATTATTACACACTATAATAGCCCCCATAAGAGATTGAGGTTTATATTATATGACGGGCTATAATAGGTCTCTTTGTATTCCAATGCATAAATCGATTTAACAATATGTAAATGATCACTGGATCCGGTAACATATTTGAATCTTCGGCATCAATTCCAAGGGTAAAAAATCTTTCCTACTTTCTTATAATTCCTCACAAACGAGACTAGGAGAAATGAAATTCCGTTATCGATTCTACCGCGTTAAAAGACCAATCGGCACGCTGTACAATAATACCTTTGGTAAATACCTGGTTTATTAAGTATTGGCTTACCAATACTTGGTCATGACACATTGCATAAAACACTGCTATGGTCATGGTAAATTATTTCTTTAGAAAACCGACTGCGCCATGTAAAGTATTTTATTTGATAATATATCTAATAATAATAAATAACACTTTTTTATTGGCAAATAGTTTAATTGCGACAGAAGTGTAGCCACGCTAGTTTTACCAATTCTCTCTGGCTTGAGAATTTAAATCCCCCCCTCTTATTTTTAAACATTAACAAATGATTTTTAAAACCATATTAATTTATTTTTTGTTTTTTAATTTAGATTCAGAAAGAGACTAGACGTATTTTCCTTGGTACATCACTGGCAGCTTATAAAAATATGTTTCACAACTTTATATTTATTTATACATCTATAAATACTAAATAATAACGATTTCAAAAATTATAATAATAAAATTAATTGTAAACTAAATAACACTAGTAATAATAATAAATAATTATTAAATTGCTTGAATTAAAGTTATATTTCTATTGAAATTAATATTGTCCGTGTTAAAATAGAAATGTGTACGCTACAAGTTTTATGCTAAGCTTTTAACTTAAGCTAAAAAAAAAAAAATTGTAAATTAATATTTGGTATTGATTACCAATAGATACAAATAAAGTTACATGGACTTAAAATTGGGTTTTTTTTTTATGAAGGCTTCATGTCTATTGCTATAATTTTTATCTACAATATGGTCTACCGCCACATGTCGTGGCCAACCAACGCCTCTGTAATAATTATGTGTCTGTATACAATTTCTTCAATTCTTCTTCTTAAGCCTGGAAAATTTACTATAATGTGTGTGTAGTCGGTTAGTAACTATAAAATTAAGGAAGGAGTAACGGAGTAACTAGAAAGTTAAGGTCCGTTTAATTTTAAAACGCAATTAAATCTTATTAGCAGTTTTAATTCAACAGCATACCATTAATCTAAAAAATATTTTTAAAAAATAAAAATATCATACCAATAGTACTTGTTATACCTAAAAGTAGTCTATAAAATAGGGGTTCTGGAGAACAATAGAATGGCGCGACCTATTGTTCTCCAGGAACTTTTGTATGCTCAGCAATTTTCTATGCGATAAATGCACATTGTCAAGGTCAGTGAAGCATCCTATTGTTCTCCAGAAAATGTTACATACTCAGCAATTTTCTAGCATTCAAAGGAACCGTGACCTATTGTTATACCGATTAAAAATCCATTGTTATCTCAGATCAATTATTTCTATGCATTGCAATAGGTCAGTAATCTAGACAACCTATTGTTATACATATTAAATATTTGCAAGCTCAACAGTTTTCTGGAGAACAATGGAAACCGAAACCTATTGTTATTCACAGTTAAAAATTCTATTGTTATCACAGGTGACTGACGTCACAACGGTACACCGCAGTACCGTTATAATTTATGACGTCACATAAGTACATAACAATTTTAGTTAATTTTAATTGCAAAAAATAATGTAGATCGTGATAACGTTTTTTATCACTTTCAATAGTATTTATACTGGTATTTCCAATCGGTTTATCAGGTTTAGTTTTGTGCGAACACTGGGGCAAGATGGATTTGCAGCGAAAAATCGACAAGCAGCTCAAGCAATTATTTATAATGTTTTCCGAACGGAACACATTGTTCAAAAGGGTGTCGAAAATGTCTGGAAAATATTCAATTATGCAAAACACATCAGAGCAATATGGATTTTCAACTGCAGATAACGATGGTAAATATTCCAATTGTATTTGCAATACAGAGGGATGTGATCAAATCGACGGGTGGTGTCCATGTGCAATCGTCAAAAGCGCATACAATGATTTTCAAGAGGAAATAAACAGCATTATGAGTGGGGAACTGGTATGATGTTGGCAACAGAAAAATTAATGTAATCTCGAAATGAATATTAGCTGTAGAAACAAAAAAAGAACTTGTGACTAGTCTACAGCAATTAATCGAGATGTCAAGTCACCTAAGGGAACAACTTTTCAAAAAAATTGCAAAAGTAACAAGAAAACATGAACTATTGAAACGGATTACCGACAGAGATGGATATATTGAAAACGAGGATGGAGAATACCCGGTTTGTGTTTGTAATTACACAGGTCCGGCTATAATCCTTGGGCAGTGCCCATGCTCAACGTACAAAAGATTATACAATAAAATTTACGAAGAATTAAAACAAATTATGAGAGGGGAACTGGACTGATTTTGGATACAAAAAAAAAAATGCATACAAACTACTCATTTTATATTAGTTGACATAAGTGTACAGAAAATGTAAATCAGTATTCTACAACAACTCGTCAAGATGACATGTCAACAGAATCAACAACACTCTGATAACTTAATCGACACTTCAGTGTACACAATCGACTCATCGATTTACTTGCACATCGGACTGGACTCTAGCGATTTATTTTGGCCAAAAATTGTGTTTGGCAATAATACCGAGCAGATTGAAGTAAATATACAATTCTTGCAACGACTGTATGCAATTTATCCATACTTTGCATCACTTACCGAGAGCTTGGACAGTATGGTAATATTACAAGATGAATACACTACCGTGAGAGTATTGCAAGCTTACTCTATGGAAATATACATGTTGATTGAGAAGCAAATATTTTTGGAACATGCAACTGGGACAAAGTGTCCAAATATGAAAAAAGAAATTTGGATGAGTGTGGAGTCGACAAGGTGTTTGTATGAATTAAAAAATATAATATTCGATAACATATACCGAAAGTTGATACTGACAAGACCATGCGTTGTGCAAGAAATAAAAACGTTATTAAAACATGTTGTCAACAACATTGATGATACTAAAACAACAATTTATATGCCAACGTCGAAAATCAATGGGTTTATGATGTACTTTCACGAAATCATCAATACAGATTATATGAAAAAATGCATGGATTTCGCTTTAAGTGTAATCTTTGTGAAAAACAGTCCTAGAATAAAGGTAATATTTTTTTTGCAATCATTTAAAAAATCAAACTTTTAAAACATCATACAATTTATTTACAGGATAAATATTTCAACATATTTGCTGAATTGAATCTGCCGGAACAGTCAAACGGTTCAGAACCAATGATGGATGTAAAGTTAAGGTGGTGTGAACTAAACGGAGGAAAATGGATAGTTAAATAAAAAAACCAATTGTATTTTCTGTATAAAAAAAATATTGTAAATATATTAAACAATAAATGACAATGTATAATTAATTGTCGCAATAAACAATATTTGATTACAAAAAAATTGTGTTATTATTATCAGACAATAAATAGACATGTAAATTATATAATACAAATATATACAAAATTACAACTTTCGAACCTCTCCACTAAATCCATTGTATTCCATCTGACAATCGTGAATAATCACACAGTACAATGATATGTTTTGTGGAAAGGAATTGGCACATTCAAAATCAAGACGTAGGTCCACCGTTGATGTCTTGGCAGTATCATTTTGTTTTGAACAATCAATGACGACAATCGGTCAGAGTTCCTTGTAGTGGACACGGTCCAGTAAAGGTTGTGGATTGGTACGTCCATAGTACATAGATTGAAAACGAGCGTACGCATTGTACATTGATGTGTACTTGCCAGCATCGAAATAAGTTCTCGTACGGGTACTCGTCGGAGTTTAAGTATGCTTTGACGTTGCGCAGTGTACAGTGTTGAAAGTCCGATTTGGACATTATGGAATGTTTTTTGCCCAACGCAATGAGCAAATACCGTGGTTTCTCAACGTTTGAAAATGTCCGTACCGACCATGTGTGATGAGTGGTTTGAGGAACCATAGGATACACAGCAATGTCCCAGTGTTGATATTCCAAAGGCAACCACCGCTTCCCGTCAAGAATGCGCATGAGTCCCAATTCAGTCTTCACATTTGGTTCAAAGTATTTCACGATCCATTTGATTTTATTAATTCTCACCGAAGTCTGTTTGAGCAGTGACACGTTTGCTGTTGCAATCACATCCTTTTTGTCATCTTCCGCCGGCTGTATCAACTCTATGGCCCCAATGTCCCGGCTAGATCGGATGAGCACAAGCGTTTGTGTACAATTGATCAGGACACGTCGGAACCGTTCGAAAAAGCCCATGCATGCCGACAGTGGATACTGTGCGACAAACTCTGTCTTGTCCATAAGGCCTCGACTGGTGTTGCTGTCATTGATGTGTTTCCATCCGGCCGGTTGCAGTCGAGTGATATCGTTGGGTGTAAACGAACATAATCCCTTGATTGTAGTCACCACACCAACGTTTTTGACCTTGTCAATCTCCTTGCCGTTAACTTCATACCGGATCTCGTCAAACAAATGCATGAGACCGTTCTGGGTGAGCATCACTTCGCCCAAGGCCCCCGCTGGTTTATCCAAATATCATTCAATTTGCAGATAACTCTCACCGGGCACCGTAAACTTTTCCTTGTTGCGCACTTCGATACGAATCTCATCATTGTTCTCGTATGCATTGTTGAAACTTTGATGTTCTAGATAGTATTCACGTTTGATACTATCATCGTGATGATATTTTTCCATTACGTTTAAATAGTCAGCCATGCTTTGATGTAGTCGTGAGGATGCGACAACCCAAACGTTTTAAAAATATAATACTCTTTTGTGAGAGTGTGCGACAGGGACGACGGTTGTTGTGCTTAGGTAAACGACGCGTGGTACGTTTGGCTGTCTGTGAGCGATTGATTCGCTTTGAGTTTAACAATGTTGGTTGAACCTTTGGCATACGATCCTGGCGCTGATGCTTCCGATTGAATATCAATGGCATATCGTTTGGTCTGAGCAACGGTCTGTTCCAAAACGGTGATTCGCTTTTCCAGTACAAACACTTGGTCGTCCAGGACGTAAAGTTCTCGTGCAAGAGTATCGGTACGGTCAACAGTTGTTATACTGTTGTTGGGAGTGCAACAATTGACAATACAATTATGCTGCACTGGATCGACAAAGACAACGGCAGTCGACAGGAATAAATGCAGCACAATTTGTCTTCATTCATTTTCAGTCTTGGTAAAATCAATTTTTCGTCCGTTTCCAGAGTGGCAACTGTTGCTTTTCCATGGATTGTATCGATTGATGTGAAACTTTCAATTATATATGATTTTTCTATTTCTAAATCACACATTTTGATGTAAACGTTTGAATTTTTTTGCTTGTTAATCTTTTGCAATAATTGTTCCATATTTTCTAAAGCATATTATTTCATACACTTATTTATATTTTAAAATATATTTTTTTATAATTATATTTTTGCAATATTATACCATTTGCATTAAGTATAATTAAATGCTACACCAACATCATAATTATTTATTATAAGTGATATACATACAGCATTATATTTTTATTATATCATGGCATTTGCCTTAAGTATAATTAATTGCTACACACACACATCATATGTATATTGCATTGTATAATTATTGATTATAAGGGGTATACATACAATATCGTATAATTATTAAAACACATCGCATTCGACATATATTTTATAATGCACACATTTATATATATATATATAATATATTTATATATATAATCTTCCATTAGAAAAAATATTTTCTACCTGTGCAAAAACTTTTGTATCCTGCGTGGGTTATTTGTAGCAAATTAATATAATCAACGTTTATTGTTGCTGTGTGTGTGTGTAAAAGTGATTACAATTTGTCGTTAGTATATTTTTAAGATTCACAGTGAGAACATTTATTATGGACAACGAATTTTAAAAACAAGATATTTACAACTATATATATATATATATATATATATTTATTGTTTTAAATCATATTCTATTTTATAGTAAAAAAAAAATATATATATCAAAATAAGTTTAAAATTTGTATAATTTATCGTTAATCAAAACTCTTAATAATTTAATACTATTGACAAATTATCGTTAAAAACTCATTATATCAGATATATGTATATATAAATACATTTTTTTTCCATCATTAACTAATTATGTGTTTATCATAAGATATGATAGATTAACCTTTTTTTTAATTTTTAAGCATATTATGCTAAATACTAAAGACATAATAATAATATTATTGCAATTTTCACTATATTATGTTTTACATATTTTTCATATATATATATTTTAACTTACACATGGATTCGGTAGGATCTGATATGTAGTAATGGGAAAATAAATAACACAATATAAAACTATATAATCTATTTATAATATCTAACTCTAATTAATTATAATAAATCCAAATGTGCAAAATATAAATAGTTCAGCAATGTACTGTTACACTTAATAAAATAATAATATACTGTATTTATACACATTACACAGATTCCCATGTGAAAATTTGTTTTTTACAAACCGCACACTTCAGATGTGCGGGGTAGATGTGTATTATATAGTACGTTACTATTTTATTAAGTGTAACATTACATTGCTGAACTAATACACATTTAGTTAGTGGCAATCGATTTTGATACTTAGCAGCGTAATTACATTGTTCACTGCAAATATATTAAGGAGGACCAATTCGATTTCGTCATCACACAAAAACAGATTATAATTATTTCTAATAAATCCTATTTTTTCTGATATAGTAGTAATAATGATTTTTTTTGTATGGCGAGTAGAATGGCGGCTGCGAGTAGTATATGGTTTGTAAACTGCAGAGAGCTTGTTGACTTTGTGGACTGAAAATTCGGCGAACGAATGACCAAAAAGCCATTTTCAGCTTGTACTTATATCATATTTTTTGTTAATCTCATCAATTTTAACTAACCTGAAGTTAGGTGCAACATTGCAAGTTTTGCTTAAACAATAACTTTGCAATTCGTTTGACATCTCCGAAACTATAGGGTAAAGCGAAATTTTCCTATATTACACAGTAATACATCTACTTTGTATCACAGTATATGCAACCCTGTACATATTTTCACATAATTTTGCATTTTGTTTGATGCAGCCGAATCTATAGGATGTCTCAAATATGACATATATCATAATGCATGTTACTATAGAAATATTATTATATGTATCATATAATTAAATACACTGTAAATATTTTTTCTATTAAATGTTGACACACTTTTGCAATCAAAAAATATCTTATTTCAACTTTGATAATTTAGTATATAAATAGCTAATTGTTTAGCACAATACAGAGTAAAAAAAATGCATTTTATTAAAAATTTGATAAATGTCTAATTGTTTATCACAATACACGCGATGTATGCATGCATTTTCTTTATAATACATTATTTCATACAGATAAATATTTTTTTTATATATAATTTAAATGAAATATGAGTATTTTTTCGCATCTCTGTGTAAGATTACATACAAATATTAATTAGGTTATTGGATATCATGTCAACGTTCAATCATAGCATAATAATAAACATTGTCGCGTCCACTGCAATCAATTGAAAGGTACAGAGATTATAGTATTTGTAAATACACATAATATGCACCGTCCGTTGTATATATACAAATTGTTTACACTCTACGCATTCCGATTCATTCATAACAAGATCAAACGATTCACCGACATAAACACAACAGTTGCAGTGGCATACCATTACTATTGAATTGATAGGAATACGGTAAGTTTACATGCTACAGAACCCACGCACGTTCAGTCGACATTTATATACAATCTTTATGAATAAATATATATATAGAGATTTTTTTTTTTATAATATATTATGACAGTGCATACAAACACTGTACTGTTTTATACACACACACACATATATATACTTTATTCTCTACAGTGGACCTACCCCAAAGTGTTTGACTGTTTTGGGAATTATCGAACTGGAATGGGGGGTGTGAGGTGTCCACGGTTCTCCCCCGATGTGTACTTTTCACTATTTCAAGGAATTTTCTGTAGCTATTTTAGATTTTGGATTTTTTTTTTTCACCAAAATTTTGGTAAAATTGTTAAAACTGCAGTATACTTATGTGACGTCATTTGCAGCAACTAAATGAAATTTTCGTGTACTCTTGTGACGTCATTTTTTGCAATTAAAATTAACTAAAATTGCTGTGTACTTATGTGACGTCATAATTTATAACGGTACTGCGGTGTACCGTTGTGACATCAGTCACCTGTGATAACAATAGAATTTTTAACTGTGAATAACAATAGGTTTCGGTTTCCATTGTTCTCCAGAAAACTGTTGAACTTGAAAATATTTAATATGTATAGGTTGTCTAGATTACTGACCTATGGCAATGCATACAAATAATTGATCTGAGATAACAATGAATTTTTAATCGGTATAACAATAGGTCACGGTTCCTTTGAATGCTAGAAAATTGCTGAGTATGTAACGTTTTCTGGAGAACAATAGGATGCTCCACTGACCTTGACAATGGGCATTTATCGCATAGAAAATTGCTGAGCATACAAAAGTTCCTGGAGAACAATAGGTCGCGTCATTCTCTTGTTCTCCAGAACCCCTATTTTATAGACTACTTTTAGGTATAACAAGTACTATTGGTATGATATTTTTATTTTTTAAAAATATTTTTTAGATTAATGGTATGCTGTTGAATTAAAACTGCTAATAAGATTTAATTGCGTTTCAAAATTAAACGGACCTTAACTTTCTAGTTACTCCGTTACTCCGTCCTTAATTTTATAGTAACTAACCGACTACACACACATTATAGTAGACATTTCCAGGTTTAAGAAGAAGAATTGAAGAAATTGTATACAGACACATAATTATTACAGAGGCGTTGGTTGGCCACGACATGTGGCGGTAGACCATATTGTAGATAAAAATTATAGCAATAGACATGAAGCCTTCATTAAAAAAAACCCCAATTTTATATTGTGGAAGTTTTGCACCAAAAGTGCGATAAAAGATAAACATTATACCTACATTTTTTTTATCCTCGCGTTATTAAAATTGCAAACATAACAATATGTTCTCATTGAATAACTTCCATTAAATCGTTTATCATTTTGGACACCAACAGAGTGTGTCACAGCATATGGTATGTACATTTTTACGATAATTATAAACATGTGTTGCGTTACGGTGCTGAAATTCGACCAAACTAAGCGTTTTTGTGGACTTCAGGTATTGAGATGACAACCAATTATATTTGGGTAGACATTCAGTATCTTGAGTATATTATAAAACGTTTTGTGGAGCCGCGAGCTTCATTCATACAAAAAGTTCAAAAACACTTAGTATTAAAACAAATTTTTATGATAAAGAATAATTTTGTATAAAACTCTTTTTGCCAAATTAAAATGATTTAATGGATAAAATATGGTTGTATTATATATACATTTATATGTTATTATCAATATGCAATAATATTCATTCGTAAAAACACACTAAAGCGCTTATGCCTAAATACCAGATGTTAAATAAAAAAATTTTAATTTATTATGTTTGCTGTACGTTTGCAAAACCGTATATTATAATATCGACTTACTTGGAATCCGAATTTTGGGAAACCATAGGAAGCAAGCTAAGTCATGTGTACAACACCGCTATGGCATTGGGCAAGACACTTAGCAACCAGCCCAAGCCAGTATGCATTTTTCAAAAAGAGTTCACCGGTACGTTACAACTGATAGCGTTACATTTTGGTAGACATCTCTTGTTGTAAAGTCAATAAAGTGCTCTTAACCTAAAGTCTTACGTATTACTATTAGTGTATAAACTATTATTAGGTTAGGATTATAATAATATTCAACAATAAATAAATGAGATAAATTAATCTAAAAATACTAGTGTGTACACATATCATTTTATAGGACCATAGAATCTAATAACAGATACAATATTTTATCCATTTTACTCACTTTTATCAGTTTTATTTATAATAATTTCTATAGACCTGTACCTCTCCGTCCCCTCTATGCTTTGACTGTACTAGTCCTCTTGGATAAAATCACTTTCAAATTAACCATTTGGTGCTTATTTGTAAATACAGCACCTCAATCGAATCCGGTCATTTAAAAAACGACACAAGTTACACAATTGAAATTTTACACTAGCCAGAAAAAACTTAATTCTAGTAAATTACCGACTACACACACATTATAGTAGAGTTTTCCAGTTTCAAGAAGAAAAACAAATCGGTTAAGTTAGGCGGATTGTGTCTTTTTTTTTTACTTTTTACCATTTACCATTTTGGACACCTACAGGGTGTGTCACAGCATATGGTATGCACATATTTCAGATGCATATAAGTATGTGCTATGTAATACGATGATAAAATACGAGCAATTTAAGTATTTTTGTGGACTACAGGTACACCGATTCCGAATCCAACGACATCCGGAGTTAATCATAGTCAATTGGATTAGAGTGAAGTGTATTCGCTATAGTCCATGTAGTGAACAAATGATGTATTTATGTAACATTGCTAGACATCAGTTTATTGTATCCAGGTCACAGCATCGAAGTATGTTGTATTAACGTTATTTGGTTAGTTGTAAAAAAAAATAAATAAATAACGCAAAACAATTTGTTTGTCTAAGTAAATATTTTGAAGAAAAAAAAACATTTTATATGCCCGTAATACAATATAAACCTCAACGTCTTATGGGGGCTATTAAAAATTAATAGTACCTGTCGTTTTTTGTTTTTGCTCTTGTGCTAATCGTTGGGTTTTTTGTGCCATTTCATACTCGTTCAGATCGTATAAAATGGTATAATTGTATAATAAATTTATGTTTTCTGCTTCCTTTGGTATTTCTTCTAGTGGTCGCATCTCTTCTGCTGGTAGTATCTGTTCTTCTTGTTTCTCAACTACGCTACTTGGAAACGGTCGTGCTGCCACTTTTGTTTCATCTTGTCCATCATGTACTATAAAGAAAAAAACAAGAATTTAAACGTACACAATTTCCTGCAATAGCTAAATTTTCATCCTAATAAATTAGCTTCACCTTTTTTTTTTACAGATACATAATATTATGTATAAATTTAACAAAAAAAATATAGATAGAGTATTTTATTTTTAAAGAAAACCAGTGACTTATGTTGGATTAATCAGTTTTTCGTTAATGTGGTGGGTGTATACTTACATGTTTTTGGTTTTGCAATACAACTACCAGCATTGGCCAGCATGTACGTGTCAAATAAAATCAAAATAAATATGCTCAAAGGTCTACATGACACCATGTTTTAACTGTTGAAGTCTAGAAACAAAACGATAAATTAAGATGATAATTGAAAATATATAGAGATTGTAATTTTGCTTTTTAATAGTCTTTGCTGAATCGAGTGAGTTTCATACAATACTAAGCATATAAAATGTTTTTTTTTCTTCAAAATATTTACTTAAACAAACAAATTATTTTGCGTTATTTATTTTTTTTTTTTTACAACTAACCAAATAACGTTAATACAACGTACCTCGATGCTGTGACCTGGTTTCAATTTACTGGTGTCTAGCAATGTTACATAAGTACATCATTTGTTCACTACATGGACTATATCGAATACACTTCACTCTAATCCAATTGACTATGATTAACTCCGGATGTCGTTGGATTCGGAATCGGTGTACCTGTAATCTACAAAGGCACTTAGATTGCTCGTTTTTTATCATCGTATTACGCAGCACATATTTGTATGCATCTGAAATATGTACGTACCATATGTTGTGACACACCCTGTAGGTGTCCAAAATGGTAAATGATTTAATTGAGGGTTTTCTATGACAACATAGTATTGTTATGTTTGTAATTTTAATGACGCCAGGGTTAAAGAAAATAAGTAGGTATAATATTTATTTGATATCGCACTTTTAGTGCAGAACTTCCTGTATCAACTACAAAAAAAGTAATTTAAAAAAAAAAGACACAATCCGCCTAACTTAACCGATTTATTTTTCTTCTTGAAGCTGGAAAATCCTACTATAATGTGTGTGTAGTCGGTAATTAACTAGAATTAAGTTTTTTGTGATTTAATAACTTAACTTTAAGAGTTGAAAACAGATAAAAATGTTAGTGGGCTAAATAGTCTGTCTAAATCATTCAGTTATGGTTTACCTTTGTGAAAAAAAATTTGTTTCAACGGTGTTAATCCAGTGCACTACGTTTATAAGTAATGCCGTTATAATTCATGATACCTTTATCTAGTAATCAGAATTCATATATCTAATTTTGAAAAAGTATTTTGCATGCTAAGTGCTGATAACTGTAGTGTAAGTCTAGCTATCTGTCAGATCAGAAACGTTCTTCTACTAATAAAGCGAGTGTGCCACTTGCTTAAAGTACAATTTTTTTTTTAATTTGAAGGATATTAAATTTGTATGATATGATGAAAATCAAGTATCTGGTGTTGCGTAATACCTATCTATTTTATATGTCTAGATATTGGTCGAATGAATCTCCTAATCTTACACGCCGGCCACGGTGGGATAACAGCACTCAGTGCTGCCACGCGCTCACCGAAGGGTTAAGGTAAGTCGTTATAATTCATATTACCTATATGTAGCTATCAGAATTCATATCTAGGTTTAAGGAAATATTTTCCAAGCTAACTGAATAACTGTAGTA